>NW_017535241.1:66104-164140 GCF_001853355.1 Bactrocera latifrons
TTTTTAATATTTTTTCTTTTTTAATAATTTTATATTTGCCATTTTTCAAGTCACTCAAATAACACATGCACGCATATATATGTATTTTACTATGTATGCAGTTTTGCATTGTCTGTCGTTTTCCAACACTGCGCACGGTCGATTTCAGTTTATTTCTCTACCATATTCAACCGCTTAGCCGCAAATGCTTTCATTGCTGCTTTTGCTCTTAATCCTTCTGTACTCATATACATCCATACAACCGCACATACACACACAAACACCTAAAGTGTATGCTGTTACTTAAACTACTCTCTATCTATATAAATAACAAACACATACACAGCACACATGCATACACACTCAGTAGTATGTGTGTGTGTGTGTGTGTCTTCACTAAGTTTCCTATGCGGTGGTTAGCACTTAATAAAATTTGTTAAATATTTAACTATTTTATAAAATTTTTAATTTTAACTAGAGTGTGGAACCAGCTTAAGTGTTGTTGTTGTTTTTATCATTTCTTTTTACGTTCTAAAATTTAAATAACTTCACTGAGCAAACATTTGCTTGTGTTATTGCTCTTTTCCTCTAGGTTTGTATGTGTGTTAGTGTCTATGAGGTTATATGCTAATGGGAGTGTGTGGGTGAGTGCGTGTTATTGTGTGAATGCTTTTTGGTTTTCGCTGTCAAAGCTGCACGTTTTTGATTTCTGAAGCATTTTAAATTACACAGCTTTAAGTTTAAAAGAAATGTTTGCTTGAAGTAAATTTTTAGGAGACTCGAATGGATCTCAAATCTATGAATACCTTGGAACAGAGGAAGCACTGAATCTGCTACACATTGAGTGATCTCTAGACCTCAGTCCGTAAATGGACTCAATTTTTCCAATAACATACTACCAGCTTCTTTCGGCTTGGTGAATATCTACTCTGATTGTGTCGCGGCAATTATAGCTTTGAGCCCGCTGACGCTATCTTAGAGACTGTTGAAGAGATGTCTACACTGCTTATCTTTCATATGGAGTTACTTAATGTTTAGGTTGGTTTGGTTGCCTGGTCACAGGGGTATAGCGGGAAACTGCAAGTGATTACCAAAACTACAAGTCATTAGCTCGCTTTGTCAGGTGCTTCAGTCAAACCACCTGCAGAATGTAAACGGGTAGAAGCTTCGTTGGCTGCTTGCGGTTCACTCGAAAAAAGCTTTAAAATCGCCGACTATCTCAGGGCTGCCGTGCGCAGCTACCTTAGTAACAGAAAACTGCTGCACCAAACTAAAGAAGGATCACGACAGATAGCGGTCACGTCAGGAACAGCACATGGATTCATTCTGTGCCTAGACTTGTTAAACATCAACTATGACGTTATACTAAAATTCGAAATGCCAGACGAATCGTATTGAATTGGCTACTCAGACGAAATTGCAGCAGTAATTACAGCATCAGACACACAAAAAGTGCGAAGATAGCTTAATCAGGTTATGATACGGATGCAAGCATGGCTTAACTCACACATCCTCCAGTTCGCTTCTGAAGAACTAAGCAGCTACTCCTAACAAATAAGCGCATTTCCTCGAAATAAATATGCAAACGAATACGGGTTTTCTTGGGACACAAAAAGCAGTAAGCTAGCTAGGCGTAAGACTGGACCTCAGACTAAGCTTTTGGGTACAAATCCAACACGCCGCAAGAAAGGCAGAATCAGCTGCCAACTGAGCAGACTAATGACCAACCAGCCAAGAAAAGATAATGGGCTTAAAAAGATAATGCGGCTTAAGGTAGTTGCCAGAGTGCACCGCACCGCAAGCTTCAGGTTTGCATCAGCCCACCGAATAGTGTCAGGCTTTTTAGTGACTTGCTAGGAACACATACTGTGCTGTGACGACAGCACTGATGATGCGGAAAGTACTTTCTTTTTATCTAGTTTTATTATCAAAATAATCGTTTTCCAATATCTAACAATTTAACAAAATAATTTCCTCCGATGAGGCTCAATCATCTGAGTGGTGTGGTAAATATTAAAGCTGTCGACTCTGGTGCAAAGAAATCCGCAAATTATTCCTGAACAACCATTACATTCATCAGTTTGGTGTGATTTTTGCTCTGGTGGAATCATCGGTCCATAGTTCTTTCGAAATTAAGCTGCTGACACCGTTACTGTCAATGGAGAGCGGTATGCATCGTTGCTAACCATTATTTATGGCCGCAATTGGAAGAAGTTGATCTTGACAATATCTGGTTCGAACAAAACATTGCTACGTGCCAAACAGCACGTGCAACAATCGAATTATTGCGATAAAAGTTCGGACATTCGATTATTTCAAGATATTGTAACACGGCGTAGCCTCGAAGAAGTTGTCATTTAGCACCATTAAACTACTTCTAATTGGTCTTTTGCAATAAACCAGTCTCTCTTCAAGCAATATTGAACAAGCTATTCCTGACATACGACTTGATTTAGTGGAAAAAGTAGTTGGAACTTTGGTATAGCCAATTCGTTCCTGCAAAAGAAATTATTGAGGCGCTTGAGTGATGTTATGTTCAGAACTTAATTGTATCGATTGTACTTCACATTAAATAAAAAAAACATTTGAATTTTCTTAACAATTAGTTAAATAATTAAAATTAATTTCAATGACCTAATCATGTTAATCGAGTGCTAATTACCGTTTGAGTTTGGCAAATTACATGTCGGTTAAATTCAAATATTATTCAAATTATCACTTAACATAGATATAGTTTTAACTACGCAGTCCTCTCAACGACATTACATGAATAAAAAAAGGAATATACAAAAATGTCTGAAAACGTATCCTATGGGGAAAGAGTGAATAGGAAATAAACAGACTTCCTTCAACCCCACGTCCTTGCGAACATACATGTGCTTTTATGTAATATATTTTAGTTCAAATGCAGTATTCGATAAGCTGAACTACGTAAAATGCTTCAAAAGCAGTAGAGGTACCTTTTCAAAAGCCTTTCTTTGAATTTCGCTCCAGAAAAATTGGCATACGTGGGACGAAGATCAATCTGAAGAGATTCAATAGTTACTAATTTCATCTAGAATCACCGGTCCATATTTCTGCAAAAATGATCCCGGTGAAGACGTAATCGTCGATAGCGACCGTTTTTGCGTCATGACAAGCGACTATTTGTTACCTGCAATTGAAGTTCGTGATCTCAGCGATATTTGGTTTCATCAAGAAGGCGCCACTTTCAACACATCACATTAGTTAGTGAATTTATTGAGAGAACACTTCGGTGAACTGATAAATTCACGTTTTGGGCCGGTCGGTTGGCCGCCAAGATCGTGTGATATAACAGCGTTAAACTTTTTCCTGTGGATATATGTAATGTCCTAAGTCTATACTGACAATATCGCTACGATTCAGGCCTTGGAACAAAACATCAAGTATGTTATTCGCCAGTTACCAGTCGAAATGCTCGATCGAGTGATGGAAAATTGGACTCAACAGCTGGAACATCTGAGACTCAGCCGCGGCCAACATTTGAAAGAGATGATATTCAAAAGATAAATGATAAAGAATGTTATTTTGATTGCTATTTAATATTCCCCATTAAATTTGAATTTTCTGAGTTTTTTCTTTGAAAAGGTAGGAAACCTCGAAATTTATCAACTTTTAGTAATGTCTGTTTTGAATTTGGGATTTAAAATAGTTCTTAGCAGAAAATGTCTCTCCTTCCCAGAAGCCTTTTTGGGAGCTTCAAGTAGATATCGGCTACAGGATAAGGAGAATCATAAATTTTACAAAAATGAGTCACCGATTTTAAAAGTATATTAAATTTTGTATAATTTAAAATTTTATATGTAATTTATTTTCTTAAATTGAAAAATCCGCAAGTCACGCAAGAAAGCCCATTACAGAGTTGCCACTTGAAATAGCTCAAAATTTCTCGCTAGAAATCTTAAATATTTTAGAAACGTATTATGGGTTTGTAATAGACGTTCGCCTGAGCACGATGCATCTTGGCTAAATCCAAATAAGCTGCGGCCTTCAAGACCTTGTAGAACTCCAACGAAATCGTAATTTGTGTGTGTATGTAATTTTCTGTGTATGACAAGTTTAAAATATATACAATATATACTTAAAATACCATTTAAAAATGCTTACATTCATACATTCGAGTTTTCAATTTAGTATTTCTATATACATTTACGAAATTAACTACTTACACAACTAGTTAATTTTGGATGCAATTTGAGCAACTGGTTTTATATTTCATGTTTTAGTAATATTTTTTTATTTATTATTTTTTTTTTTCATATTAAAACTATTATTTTTTCTGCTAATATTTCCACTTTGGTATTATACTCTTCTGCGGACTTCGAAAGCCCATACAAGACTCCCACCATATCTACTTAAAGTCAGCTGCTCAGCTAGCTAACGTCTTCTTTTGGTGGTCTTCTTAGCGCTTTGATCTCTCAAAACTTTGTACAATATTTACATAGTTGAATCTATTCAATTAGGAAAAGTTTTCTCCGCTTTCATGAAATCTCATTCTTCTCACAATATCAATAACTGACCTCTTACACTGTTTACTGCACAAGGTTTTGCCCAAATAGACAACTTCTCGTTGTGCGTTAACCATTACCTCTCGTCCATAGCACAAAGCATGATTTTTTCTTCTGTCCCTGCTCTCTTCTTGCACTACTATGCGATTTTCGTTTTTCGTAAAAGTCTTCGTTATTAAAATTTTACGAGGCCTGACGTAAAGCCTACACTAAGGAGTTGTGCTTTACTTGGTAATATCTCTTTTCTTGTGCTCTCACACACAGGCATGCTGTGAGGCCGCCACTCTTCCTGATTATTTTACTGCACTCTTGGCGAATGCAGCTCAATCAATTTCGTAATTTTCCTTTCGACAAACGAAGTATACGTGTGTATTTGTGTGTGGGTATAAAAATCACTACTTTCTTGTATTAAAATGATTTATTGTGAGCGTCGTCGCTTTTTTTTTGCTTTTTGCAGGCTCATGAATTGATAAGCGCGGTGAAGTGGAAAACATCTGCGAAAAGGCAGCAACAAATAAACAGCTGAGCACCATAAGAGCTTATGTTGGTTTACGAAGGTTGGGAAAATAGTTTGTGTGTTTGCATTTTTTGTAAGAAGAAAGAAAATAATAACTTTTTGTGTATGTTAAGTTGAGTATGGAACGTTACGTTACGTCAAGTTAAGTTATAGAAATTAAGATGAAATAGTAACATTTTTATT
Source organism: Bactrocera latifrons (assembly GCF_001853355.1). Classification (NCBI taxonomy): domain Eukaryota; kingdom Metazoa; phylum Arthropoda; class Insecta; order Diptera; family Tephritidae; genus Bactrocera; species Bactrocera latifrons. Next base: position 71,313 of record NW_017535241.1, read on the forward strand.
TTATATTAAGTTACGTTAAGTTGCGTAACGTTACGCTACGTTATGTCAAAGTTAAGTTATAATAAGTAAATTAAAATAAAATTCTTTTCCATGTTAAGTAATATTACGTAAAAAATATTTGTTTTTATTTTTTTTTAAGTTTTAATTATAACGTTATGTTACGTTTGGTTAAGTTATTTTACGTAAAACTAAGTCATGAAAAATTAAATGAAATAAACAAGTTAAAGTGTTGTTAAGTTTAAGTTAAAGAAAATATAATACAACAACCTTTTTATTCTAAGTCCAGGTAAGTTACGTTACGTCAAGTTAAAAATATAAAAGGAAATAAAAACTTTCTTGATTTTAAGTTAAGTTATGTAACGTTACGTCAAGATATTTTATAACAATTTGTTTACTTTATGTTAAGATATATTACATTAAATTACGTTTCTTTAAATCTCTTTAGATCTCTTTAAGTTACGTTACGTTACGTCGGGTTAAGTTATGTTAAGTTTTTTTTACGTTAAATGAGGTTATGAAAAATGGAATGAGTAAGCAGATTTTTGGTATAAAGTTAAGTTCGATAAAGTTAAGTTACGTTACGTTAGTTTAATTTTATTTAAGTTATGTTAAGTTAAGGTTAGGTTGTGCTGTTTGAAGTTACGTTCCGTTTATCTAGATTATGAAAAATCAAATGAAATTAACAGTTTTTTATGGTTTTGTTTTTGTTTAGTTAAGTTACGTTAAGTAAAATTTTGTTAAGTTATGAAAAATTAAATGAAAAAAAACATTACTTAAAGTTAATTTAAATGTTGTTAAGTTAAAGTTAAATTGAATTATTTTAAGTTACCTTAGTTCACCTACGTTATGAAAATTAAATTAAATACAAAGTTTTTTTTTCAGTTGTTTAGGTAAGCTAAGTTACGTTAAGTTATGTTACGTTAAGTTATGAAAAATTAAAGAAATAAAAAAATATTGTAAGTTAAGTTACATTTTGTTAAGTTAAGAGATGTTAGTTTACGTTATGTTAATTTAAGTTAAGCTCAGGCCTTTCTTTGTGGATCACTTACGATTTTTGCATCGATTCAGGCTTAAATTTTCTATAGCCTCAAATTTATTGCGTCACCCTAGTAGATGCAATCAAGCAAAAGTTCGATAGCTTCTTTTCGCATTACAATTCAATATGAGAAATTGATCCGCTTTTCACACACTATATACATACATACATACAAATATGTATATAGTACGTACATATGTATACATACATGTATATTTATATACATGTGTATATATATATGAAAATTGGGTCGATAAGCTCCATTGTTGCGTTGCGCTCATCACGATACATCATTTTCACTAGCGTAATAAACGGATTGTCGCTGACGAAAGTAGTGACACATACAGAAGTATATATGACAGCTGCGGTCATGTACTCAGGTACATACAAATTTCCATACTAAATGTATTATATGTAAGTAAGCAGCTAGTTAAGCAATAGCGGCTGTCATTATATGACTTTATCGGTGACAATGACAGCTGCCAAATTATTGCACACAATGGGTTTGAAGGCTAATTTCCCTAAACAACTTTATACTTGATCCCATGTGCACGTAGTGAATACAAGTATAATGCTATTACTCACTCTGACAACTCTTTGATTATTTATGTGCCTTGCATTTACATATATGGTACGCAGAGATGGAATTGGTCAGTGAATATTTGAAATTTCCTTAGAGGAGCAATTTTGTATATGTTAGAATATAAAAAGTGAATGGAGAGGTGGACCAAAGAAATCCAATTTATAGAGACTCAGACCATAAATATCGTATCCATGAGGGAATATTGAGTATCAGTGCGCTATCTGAGGTAAAAAACATGTTCTACTGCGAAGAAGCAAGGAAGCAAGAGCATTGATCGCTTCGTCTTTATTAGCATACTACTCGAAACGACATCACTCATATTGAGACCTAGCACTTATTTTTGGATAATATTCGAACGCAGTGAAGAAAATATAGCAGCCGTAATTGAGATTGGACATGAAGGCATGGACAATCGATTCGGCGCCGTTCGCAGCATTTCGAACTGACGTATTCAATGACTTGGCTTTCTGACTCCATGAGTATGTGAACAAGCAAAAGAGGAAGAATAATTTGAAGAGATTCTATAACTGCCATTTCATCGAAAAACAACAGTTTGGTGTGGTATGTGAACCGGTGGAATCATCAAAAACGATGCCTATGAGAATGTGTCCGTCAATGGCGACCATTATCGCGCCATGTTAACGTGAATCTCGGAGATATTTGATTTCAACAAGACATCGCCAAATCCTGTATTTAATCCTTATTCCGGCCAACGACAAATCTAATCACCATTCGGAGTCCGCATTTGTTGAGAATTTGGACGAGATCTCAGCTCAGCACCAGCATTAGCAAGGTTAAGCATTCATTTCACCGACGATCGGATATGTGTATGCTATGGAAAGGAACCCACATTTATCTAGACTGTTAACTCAACAACATTCAGCAAATTATTTAGGGACTGTCAATTACCACATTAGGCAAATATAATGAATAGCAATTTAAATGAAGTGGAAAACGACTGACTGGCTTGACTTGTATTCGCAAGTTCAACAACTCTGTGAATTTGATAAAATTCCTGATTTCATACACCCCTGCGGCTGAAATCTAGTTTGCTATTAGGTGAGTCAGGTAGGCTGATGAGCGACCACATTACCAGTTTTGATCTTTGACAGTATGGAAGATCAAATGGTAGAAGCTTCGGCTACGATGTCTGACCAGAGACTTAATTCTGGTACTACAGAGAGGAGAATCCCTTCGAGTTCCCTCCAAGCTGCTAATGCGTACTGGTCCCTCGGAGAGTATCGTGGTGGTTGTGGTTAAATCCCGAATGCGGGAAGAACAGACATTTTGTCAGTTGAATGTGGAGATGCATTGCATCCGGGTTCCGGACCCAAGCAGAGGCTTAAAGTCTGGCTCGAACCCTACGAAGATGGTTAGTGTGTCCATTCCACACTGCCAATTGGCAACGCATTTATTTGATTCGCTTTACTTTTGAGCACCACACGTCGTAGTTCAAGGATTCCTACGCTTGACTTAGTGGTCATATTAATGCAAGTTGTGCATTCGCACAAGGTGCTAGGTAGAGAGGTCTTATCACTCTCTACGCAAGCTCTGCAGTACATTAATTTCACGTTACCAATTTTGTGTAGGTAAGATCTTAGAAGAAGATACAAGTAAAAATATAACTTTTCTGGTCTGACCACCATTGTTTTGCTAGTGTTTCCAGAACTGAAGTATTCCTCTAAGGTCCACTACTTTATATATTCCTTGAAAGAGCTAGTTGGTTTGAGGATAAAAGCTATAGCATATAAGTTGAATTTAGGATCTGAAAAACTGAACAATATCTGACCAACCGTATATCCGACATAGTGGGGTCAACCAAGCAGGCTGTAAAGCCTTATATACTTTTGTTGTTCCGAATTGTTGCTACATATGTATGTATATACGATGGAAATAAATTGTACTGGCATTTATGAAAGTATCTAAGCGGCAACCAAGCATGCTTCCTCAACAAATTATGCTACTATCTGTCAACACTAATGACACCTGTGTGTTGCGATGATTCTGGCGCTGAGGACACAAAGTTCTAACCAGCAAAGCAAGGTTGTTTGTGAGGTTAGAAAATAGTTGAGCATAAACCAAATACATACATTCATAAATACATGTACCTACACACACACACACACACGCATACTTATACACCTGTTTAAGCTTGAGGTCGAGCAGAATTTTCGACATTCGTGTCAGCGCCGCAACAAAGCGTGTACAGAAACTGCTGCGGATGTGTTATTATGTGCCATTATGTAAATTTGTTTTTGCTGTTATTGTTGTTGTTTAGATATGTATGCATTGTTGTTGTTGGTTGTAATGTGCCAAAGGCTTGCGACCTTAGCAGCGGTTTGTAGCTTTTGTTTTGCCTGTCAACATCAACAATGCGTTGCCAACATGACAAAACAACAGCAACAACAACAACAACGAAATCTCAAACAGCAGCAACAAGAGGCATATTCGAAAGCAACAACAAAACTCTGAGCGCTGCGCTAAAAGGGGTGTGCGCACTTGACAACAAACGTTTCGTTGGTTTGTCAGTGAGGTGGGCGCGGGAAGCCGCCAGTGGCAACTGAAGTGCGCTCAACAATGACAACAAAAACAAAATCAACAGCAGTTGGTAATCAAAAACAGCAAAAATGGCAACCAAAGAGCACCGCCGCTGCCGCTTGCTTGCCGAGGGGTTGTCGTGAAGTAAAACGCGTCGAGTCTAAATAAAAGCGGCAGTCAAAGCAACGCCGTAGGCAACGTGTCGCCGGAAGCAACAGCCGTCGTATGAATGTATGCCAAAGCGGTTGGAAGCGCAGTATGTGCCACTCATGTCGTAGTAGGAGCAGCAACAACAACAATAACTGAAACTGTAGCAGAACTTTCTCTATTTGCCATGATAATATTTGCGGTGCTCACTGTGAGTGCCTGTGGTGTGTTTGTTACGCTGTTACCCGCTCGCAGCGTTGCTATGTCGAAAAGGGTGACCAGAAATCTTCGAAATACAAAATGATTTGTTAGTAATGTCTCGTAGGATATACACAAGTGGGAAAAGTTGCTGTCTTTGTAGTGGCAGTAGACATCACTAAAATAATTTGAACGGAACGTATGCGGCCAATGACTTTTAGCTCGGTAAGGCTGAGCTCATGCTACTACCGGGGTCACAGCTGACGGCCGACACTATGTGAGTTAGCTGCTGGCTAACACAGGATCACCTTCCGTAGAAGAAGCAGTGTACTTTGATCCCCTATACTCACTTCACTTCAAAAAAACCAAAGAGAGTTGAAGAAAAGATAGTCTCAAAGGAAACTCCTGCCACATAAGCATAAAGCATTCCAAAAATCCAAAATTAATAATTCAATTATTTTTGTTTAAAGAGTTTGTTCCATACCTTGAAAAGTGCGTCAGAACGTGACATTTATCACGTCTTCTTTGTACTTTTACTACTAATTCCTACACTGAAACCCATCGAAATAGACTTAATAATATTAAGCTCTTTGTAGACTTTCTGTGGTTCTTAAAAAAATAAAAGAAGAGAAAAAGATATCTATCGATTATTCAAGTCTTGTTTTTGGGATCGTGCAGTGAAATCAAGCATCAGTTGAATTATGCAGATAGCTGGTGGTGCGATGGATACCACGTTGGGTGATTTCAGACAATAAGTGCAATCGAGGGAGTAACTCATCTAATTTTCTGACGCTTGTTTAAGCGAAAGCCTATAGAGTTTCTGCGTTAGAGTCGACACAACCAGGATCTAATAGCACAAAGATACCAATAGTCGAAGCAGTGGACTTTACTCGGTCAATCTGTTCTGCAAAAGGCGAGGACTACGGTATCCTCCTGAAAGAGATTCGACGTCATTTCGTAACCGGGAAACCAGGATCCAAAATACTAAGACTGAGCTATCAACCGAGAAAAGATAAGGACCACCTTTTTCTCACATGAAGAAACAATATCCAATATAGAAGAGAATAAAGTTTGCAATTATCGCGTCCATTCTATACCCTTTTGCTGAAAATATGCCTTCATTTTTCGAAGAAAAAGTGCTCTTATGCCATCTGATAAACTTCCGACGCTCCTTTTCGCCATACATTGACCGAATTAAACTACAAACTTCTAGCCGATCCACCGTGATTTCTATGATTTGGATCAACGTAACCTGTTTGTTGAAAAATTGTCCTATTTATCAAAAAAAAGTTCTCTTTTTTTATTTACCTATTTTTGTTTCCGCAATCGAAGAAGTAAGTTACCGGCCGGAAATATGCTTCAGATGAAGAGAAAGAGTTTATAACCTCTACGGAAGGCCTTAATTACTGACAGAGTTACCCGATTTTCTTCAAGGGAGTGTGTCAAATTGCTTGAATTAGGCTACGGAATTCTGCCCCAACCACCATTTTATCTTCAGATTTGAGTCTACGTGACTTACTTTTGGTTCCAAACTTGATTAAGTTTCTCACCGGGTAGAAGTATAAGTCTAGTGAGGAAGTTATCGCAGCCGAGGAAGGCTTAATTATTGACGGAGTTCTTAGAAGCCAGTGTAATTCAAACCAACTGACTTAATATTATTAAAACATGTTGTTGTTATAGCGGTTGTCTAAAACTGATGCAAATGTGATTAGATTGCTGATATAACAGATCCTGGCCTGGGCTTGACAGTCATTCACCGAATAGAAATATATGACGAATGAGGAGATTTTCGACGCCACGGTTGATTTAAGTATTTAAAGAGTTTTTAAAAGCTGATATCTTCCATTGTTGTTGTAGTTGTTAACTAGGACCGATCCGGCTTTAAATTGTCAACTAAACAACTCTATGGTAGATTTAATATTTGAGTTTATTCGGGTATCATAAAACCGGCTGTTCAGGGAATTGCCTGCTAAGACATGGTTACGGATTTCTGTTTTTTTGTCAATACTTGCTGTGTAACGTCGACTCTTGCATTCCTGACAGGTCTGAACCGTTCAATTTCTCGGTGTAATTGATGAGATGAGTATATAATAAATAAAACTGAACCAAAAATAATATTCAAGTATTCCAAAAATATAATAAAGTAAATATTATATTTAAGAAAATTCAGTACGAAAAGCAAAAGTTTGAGTTTTTTTTTTTTTGATTTTCAACATTTTTATAAACATTGCTTAATGCGGTCACCTCGTGCAAGGAATTTACTGAACATTTTTCATAAATGGAGTTCTGATAAATAAAAATAAAAGAAATAAATACAAAAAATTACTAGAAATTTTTTATAAATAGTTTAAAGTAAGCATTTTCATTTATTCAGTAAAGTCAGTTCGAAAAATTTTTTTTAAATATTTTTTTATTTAATTTTCTTGCAAGAAATTTACTGGAACTTTTCCATAAATGGAATTTTGATAATTTTTCCTTGTTTTAAAGCTTTTCGTGCAAGAAATTTACTGACAATTTTTCGTAAAAGATTTAAAGTAAAAATTTTACTAAATTCTCAACGAAAAGTTCGGATTTTGCAAAATATATATTATTTTGTTTCAAGAAAATTGCGTAATCTGGTCACCTCATGGATAGAAGAATACGCCAGCTCTACTCTATTCATCCGATTTCGACTGTGTGCGTGAATAAGTGGATTTACTTTGCTTTTCAGGTGTGTGTGTTTGTGTGCCTGTGTCAAAGACAAAGTTTGGTTAACGGCTCTGGGCAATTGTTGTTGCTGCTGTTGTTGTTACGGCAAAAGTAAATAACGATTGCTACAATGGCACTCGGTGCATTGTAACAACAAGTTTAATATTATTTGAGTTGCATTCATGAAACACATACCGACATCTGGCAGTGATTCCCAACAAGAAGCGTGGCAGCGTGGCCACTTTTTTCTATTTGATTGGCTGTTACTTGCATACATACATATGTATGGCTTTGCAGTCAAATTTACTTTTTTATTCATTTATTTTTTTTTTATTTCTTTTTTTATTTTTTATTTTGTATTTCTTATTTTNGAGGACTCTTTCGCACATTTGTTACCCACTTGAAGATCACTCGAATGACTTGAGTATCTGCCTCCGCGCCGTAAGTGTTTGCCTTTCACCGCACTTTGTTGATTTAAATTTTGTTTATGCTTCCGTTAAGAGTTGTAAATAAAAGCTGTCGTTTTAATGGCTATTAATCACATAAAGCCTCAAATTGTTATTTTGCGTATGACGAATCGTGAGTAAGCACCACTAAATTTGTTTTGGGGGAATTTTACGAACTTGATATATATGTGTGCATGTGCGTTAATGGGTAAAAGCATGACGTATGTATAAGTGATTGACTGTGCTGAAGAGTGGTAAAAATCTTGGTTATGGAATTTATGTATATTAGGGTGAGCCAAAATAACAAATATTCAGTTCACTGATTCAAATAAACGGAAATAGAAGGCAAGTAAGAAAAAATTTAACTTCGGCCACACTGAAACCATAATACCCTTCACAGGTGCACTTTCTATAGCAGCAGTGTATATAAGAATATATTTGTCTCGATTTTGTTCAATCAGTTTGTATTACACCTATATGCTATAGCCATCCGATCTGCACAATATGTACGGTAATTATAGCGCTATGTTGCGAAATAAATAAATGTGACAAATCTCGTGAAGTCACTTTTAAAATTAAAAAAGTTTTCCATGTAAGGACCTGATTTTGATCGTTCAGTTCGTATGGCAGCTATATTCTAAAGTGATCCAAAATCGGCGAGACCGACGAATTAGCGGCTTCTTAGAGAGAAAAGGAAAAACAAGTGTGCAAAATTTCAAAACGATAAATCGGAGGTGCACAAAATTCATAGTGGCACTCGATAGAAGAAAAAATAATTAGTCATTGACTGGTGGTATCACATGCCCGCACAATAAGACTGCAGATCCACATTTCTTGCTCTCTTATGCCTAGGACAAGGCGCCAGGGAAATAATTATCTCTTGTGCACTTTGGCAAGACTACGCTGTCAGCAGCTGGAGTTCCCACGACATGATACACTAGAGGAGGTATCGATAGCGGGTCCCCATGTACTATTAAATTTCGCGTCCTATAAGGCTACTGCTCCTCAAGGATCTACTAAATGAACTCCATCTGGTATCGCAATGGACCAAACATGATTTAGGTGTGACTCACTGACGTACCAGATTAACTTAAGCTAACCTTATAATGTGTTCGACGTTTCCTTCTGCCTCTTACCAACTTTGTGGTAGAGATCACTTTAATCAATAATTTTGTTATTCAGTTTCTAGGCTCACCCGAATACACATATAATATGAGATGATGGGAGATATCCGCTGACAAATGGACTTCATGGTTAGACAATTTGTCAAAGAAAGCTGTAAGCCCACAGCTAACCTAAATGCGATTAATAATAATGAACTAAATTCTTATTTTAAATTTTATTTTTAGTATGAGGCATATTTATTTCAAATTTTAGAAGATGGCACTCTATCACTTTTAATTAAATATAACGATTTTCTGCATTTATTTCAAAATTATGAATGTATTATTTAAGAGTTCTTATAGGGTGGAACAAAAGCATCACATTCAATGCTTGCCCAGAACAAGCAAATAGTGTTGTTTTCCCAAAACAAAAAATATTTTATTGAATATAAAACCCCGAATTCACATATTTTACATCAATATATATGTACTTTGTCTGTATGTATGTGCCCGAACTAGTCGCTCAGTCGGTATGAAATTTTGTCCAAGTTCTCTCTCCGTAAGCTGCTGACTTGAAGAACCACTGATATCAGACAAACTGATCCAAATCAGATCTTTTATAGAAAACCTTCTTCTTTGACAAGATATAATCACGAAATTTTGCATGGACTACTGCCGAAAGTCTGGTCGTTAACGACCTGCCTTAAAAACTATATCCTGACTGCCAGGTTTGCCTGGTGATTGCCTATGTAAACATCGTTACTTATGATCAAAGGAAACTACTTGAGTACCGTGTACGAGATGAGATTAATTACTAGAATATACAAGATCACGGTGACACCTCTGCCGCAAATGATCGGCATTAATCAGCAGATATAGTGAAATATCTAGATACCATCTTGGATAGGAAGCTTTGATGGAAGCCGAATACCGAAGGGAGAACAAAAAAGTCATCGATTGTCTTGTAATGCTGTAGAAGAGCCATTGGCCAATGGTGGGGTTTCTCACCGAAAATAGTCCTCTGGTCACATACATTATGCTCTATCAAGTCTTTATGTGTTGAAGGGCTCTACAGAAGACCACACTTGCAAAGAAATTCGAAAGTGTTCAACATGTGTAGTGCATAAAGGTCCACTCCAAACATGGCACTAAACGCCATTTTGCAAATGGTGCCCATAGACATCATTGGAAGGTGTATAGCTGTGAAAGTTGCTATCAGATTCAGAGAATCTGCGTTCCTAAATGAATACATGTCTGAACACTTCTCACCACCTTCAACCGAACTCTGCCGGGTGCTTCTCTGCCCATATACCAACGAACTAGCTGAGGGTGGTAAGAAATTGTTGTAGGAGCAGGGCAGTGAGCTCCATTATGGATAGGTCAAGGCTTGGAGGAACAGTTGGTGCAAGTGTTTGCTGTCAGGAGCTCTCTATCAACTTCAGCTTCTGACTTCCTGTCAATTGCAGTGTTTTTGTACCCGATGATGCAGCTTTTAAGGTAGCAACAAATTTACTGCTCCGGAGTGCAGCCTTCTACAGAGAAGTGAGCGTCCGCTCAGATAGCACGACAAGGATACTATCCTTGAACTCATTGGTCAAGGAGTACCTAATGTCGTTATCAATAGCATCGAGTCTCTTTTTTGATCAGACTAGTATGGGTGGTAGGCCGCAGCGGAATCGCAGGCAATTGTAAAGCTGATGAGCTAACAAGAAAAGATACTTTAGAGGGGCTATCTGTAGAATAAGAATGAGTCGATGTTCCCGTCCTATCTTGTCTACTACTAGATAGCTGGACTTTGCGGGAGCCTGTCTAGTACTGGGCCACTATCGGTCTATGCACTGTCGCCAAATCTTTTTGGCCCAAAATCGATCGCAACAGACCTAGTGATCTCTTTGGCTTCAGTAAGGCTAGCCGCTCTCTAGTTGTGGAAATGTAATGCCATAAGGCTGGGAATCTGCCATCTGCCATCTTCAGAAGCTGAGTGGAAAAAGAAGAGGTGGAAGATGCGCAACCCTTCCTTAATGACAATCTCTTGTTTGAGAAATCAAAACTAAATTATTATTATTTTTTTTCTCGAAGGCAGAGCTCGACGACTTCGAAGATACTTCAAATTAATCATAAAATTCATAGAAGAGACTTAGATGACGATATTATTTAGGTTTGTTGGTGGTTTAGTACGAAAAATGGAAATTGCAAGTTCATTCCACACATCAAGTTATTATAGAAGAATTTGCTAGACATCGACTTTCACTTCAAACTATCTACATTAATTTGCAACACCTGCTGTTCATATTTAAATCACGCTATGCTTTAAGTCAATTAGAAATCTTAAAATACTATATACTATATAAACTACAAACTTAACGAACAAAGAGAAAAACAAAAACAAAAACTTACGTCACTAAAAGCCTTATAAATTTGCGCTTAATGGCTGCTCGTTGAAACTCATTAACTGTCTATCTTACATCCGCTTCCAAGCGTTGACCGCACCATACACAATTAACACGAAATATACAGTTATACTGGCTATCCACTACATACATACACACATACAGACATTTAGCTGCATCCATTTAAAATGGAAATTTCCAACCGATATCCCGCAATCAGCGCAAATCGGTGCCGTATAAGCGGCCACCGCTGCCACCTCTACTACCACCACCACCAGCACCAACACCATCGCCATCATCACCATTTGTATACTCATTAACACTGCCATTACGGCTCTCATAGTCGTCCTCGCCCTCATCCGTCGCATTGGCGTAATCGCTGCTGCAACCATCGTCCAGCAGCGTCACCTTCGGCGGTGGGTGATGATGTTGCGTATGCTGCTGTTGCTGTTGTTGTTGGTAGTGATGTTGCTGTTGCTGTTGCTGTTGCTTTTGTGGACTTTGTGTGCACTGCGGCGAGCATTGTGTTTGCTGATGATGTTGTTGTTGATGTTGCTGTTGTTGTTGATGATGTTGGTGTTGATGTTGTTGCTGCTGTTCCATATACGCATTGGAGTTCTCCATCTCCAGCAACGCACCACCGCCGCCATCATTGACCGCAATCGTTATATTACAACCACTCGAATGATGCACATTGCCGTGACCAGCGCTGGCGGCAGACTCACGCATTTGCTGCGCGGCCAATATTTGTGCAGCGCGCGCGCTCAGGTTGGGTGTGCGTACGCCGGGCGGCATTTGTGCGGAGGCCACACTAATAGTGGGCGGCACATTTAACGCAGCGCGACTGCCCGTGTGACTGCCGCTGATGTTGTCCGTGCTGCCAACGCCACCACCACTAACGCCGCCGCCGCTGTTGAGGCAGTGATGCGCGCCGGTGATATGGTAGGGCGCCTGCGTGTGATGTAATTGGACACCGTTGTGCATGCCATCGGCGCCAGGCAGATGTTGCGGCGCCAACTGCAGCGCGTGATGATCTTTGCATTCTAAACAGAAGGGCAAAGAGAAAGAAGAAAGAGAGAGATTAAAGGCGTAAAGTAAGGCAGCGTGGCCATAAAAGAAAGAAGAAATGCAAAAGCATGGTATGTGGCATATTAATTGCAAGTCGTTGCAAGTCGGTGACCTTACCTAATGGCGCTAGCAGCTTAGGTTGCAGTGGCAGCATAAAGTCATGTCCCGTTGTGGCGGCGCGCGGCTGCAAACTCTGTACCTGCGGCACGCTCAAGTAATCCGCTAATGATTTGAGAAAAGAGAAGACGTATGCAGCGAAAATTAGAAGGCGAGACTATAGACTGTTCTACATATGTAAGTATATAGCTTATTGGTGAGTAATAATAATTTAGTAAAATATTTGAAAATTTATAGAAAAGATGTTCTAACCTCAAATATTATAACATGAAGGGAGTAGTCGAAAGATTTCAATGCAAAAATTACTGCACACACTTTTTATTTATTTTTTATTTTTTTTCAAGCAACTACTTAAATATATATGGCTATTAAATATGCTTAAAAATATATCATGATACAAAAAATATTCGGAAATTGATTAAATATGTGATATATATGATTTCAAGCAACTTAAGATCAATAGCTAAATGTGTATATACAAGAAAATCGACTTTATACGTAAATATAAGTTTAATATAAGATTTATATAAAGTATATAGCATAAGCAAACAACTGGCGTGCCATTCCATATGTTAGTATGCATAACTAGTTGCAATTGTAACTACTTACCTATTCTGAAATTATATATAAGTTACCACTTAATCACATCGTCAAATAAAAATTACAGCTTACACAAAGAAAATAATATTAATATTAAGAAAATGTTTTAAAAATTTTTCCATGAAAAATAATCCTCATTAATGACACAAATTTTGGCGAATATATACTGTGCCTAAAAAATAAGGTGACATTGTATTTATTTTGAAAATTCTTTATTTATTCTTCCAAATCAATTTCATCCCCTTCAAAGTAATCCCCACTAGTACATTATGCCAACGGATTATCCAATCTTCGAAACACTGTTTGTAATGTCACTTTCCGGGATGGCCTTCAGTGCCGGCATCGCTGCGGCTTGAATATCGTATAAAAACGGTGTCCCCGGAGCGGTCTTTTGAGCTTGGTGAATACGGTGATTGCGGTACGATATGGGTTGAGTTTTTGGCGAATTGATAATTTAATGCAAATGCTTTGCTCAACAAATTTCGACATCGCAAAAAATGAAAAACTCACTTTTAGCAGCTCACAAAAAGACACGTATCTCAAACACTAATGAATATTTGGACATGAAATTTGACAAAAATGTGAGTGACAGTACTACCAACCTAAAAAGAAATAATAATTCTCCAAATCCTTCGACGCGCAGTCTAAATTCAAATGTCACCTAATGGCACACGTGACTGTTATTGGAAAATTGGATCTCTCGAAAAGTAAGTTACTTTAGGAGTGTACATAAGAGTTAATTTGAAAACATTACCACATTCCCACGTTTTATGAATGCAATCAGCTAATGTTATACATTGTGACAAAAAAGCTCTCCGGGTAAAAAAAATTTCAAACAAATGTATTCTGCTAGATTGATAGTACTGTCTTTAACTTACTGTCTATGCCAAACATGAGCGCGATCTGTCAACCAGTTTGTTTACAGCAGCTGCTTAATTCAGTATACCTCAGTAGTTATCTCAGCTTACAATGGATAAAAATTTCGAAAAAAGAATTTGTCTCAAATTTTGTATTTATAACCAAATTTCGTGTCCGAAATTGTTGCAAATGCTGGAAAATCAAAAACTCAAACCAAGGTGTGGTACAACGATGGTAGAGACATCGCTGAAGGCATGTTTCATTGTGGACGACCTTCGATCTCTTCATGAAAATATGAAACAAGTTAAAGCTATGCTGCTTGAAAATCATTTAGCAAGTGTTAAAAAGAAGGCAAGTTAACTCGACATCTCTCGCAAGTCTGTTCGCATGATATTTTGGGTATGAAACGTGTTCTTGGTCGACACGTACAGATAAAGCTGAATTTTTTTCAAAGAGAATATCGTAACCAGGACATGATTGATCCCGCTAATTTGATACACGCGCTTATAAGGTTGCCATGCAAACAAGTCAATAATCATCAGAACGGAGGGCAAAAAAAAAAAAAAAAAAAAAAAAAAAAAAAAAAAAAAAAAAAAAAAAAAAAAAAAAAAAAAAAAAAAAAAAAAAAAAAAAAAAAAACACCACAAAACAAACGGTCAATAAAGAGTTCTATTTGCCCACATTAAGGCATTTGTGTGAGTACATTCGTCGAAAACGGCCGGGATGAATACCATCGATCAACCACCTTATTCATCACATTTAGTTTTTTTCGTGTTCACCAAACTAAAATTGCCGCTCCGATGAACGCGTTTCAGCCATCCTAAAAAGAGCTTGTATGAAAAGTGTTTCGGTGACTGGTAACATTGTCAGCATAAATGTATTACATCTAGTGGGGATTACTTTGAAGGCGAGAAAATAAATATTGATCAATAATTAATAATTTTATGTTTTATTTATAATTTTTGGGTGCTTTTTGGGCACAATGTATAATATTTGAAAGATAAAATTGCATATTACAAAAACTTCTCAGACAGTTTGGTGATTGCTTGACTCAGCATTGTTTAAGCACATGTCAAAGATGGTCACGAGGAAAGAAAAGATACACAAATTTTTACAGAATTTATTTTATAAAGACAAAATAAAGCTAGTCGGCTGAAACATATATTCTGTTTATTCAGTTAACCCAAAATTTACACATGAATCAAATTCCAATATGTGATTCACTGCTGATTTGAAAGAAGTCAAATCATTTTCATAGCAGATGGTTTCTGGCGACGTAAGTGGGCCAGTTCTGACAAGGTCAAATGAAAAGGGTTCTGGTAAGGTCACGGTAAGCCACGGCAATCTATGTCAAAGCCAAGGTCCGCGGTTTGTTTGATTATGTATTTAGTGCATATAATCACCAGGGCATAGATCCATCTACTATAAGTAAGTTGCTTCCTACGACAAAACTTGTAATTCGGAGATTTGCTATTGATAATTGAACCAATTGAATTGAAGGAAGGAATCGTCCAGAAGCAGTCTGATAATTTGAATGTCGCTAAGGCTATGCACATTTTCAGAAGGAATTATAGTGAATTTCTGAGGGGAATAAGCTCCTCAGTGATCTTCTAAACATATATCAAAGGTTTTCAGTCAATTTTAAAAAAGGATAGAGAGATAATTTGTGGTAAGAAGTTAGCTATTTGCCCCAGTAAGAAAAGTGAATGGTTTTATCTGCTCAGATAAGTCTGGCAATGATATTGATAAAGGTTCAGATTTCATAAAGAAGGATTTGTTATGTCTCTCCAAAGGTTATATAGTATTTCCTTTTTTTTTAATTTCAAATATTTGAAATTGTAGGAAGTATAGCTTTTGTGTAGTTAAATTAAGATTATTATTCGTTGCATAAAGCTCTAAATCTGCTACACGGGCTGAATAACGACAATTGAGGTTGCTTTATCTTCCCTTTCTTTGAGCATTTTGAACATAATAATATCGAAACTCTTGTTAGCAGATACCTCTTTTTGATCGACAAGGGATTGAGAAGCAGACCCATCTTTCGCTGGAAAATGGAAATGGAAACCTAGATGAGGACAAACCGGGATAAGAAAGCTCTTGGAGGCATCCATGAGAATTGTTCTTCGCATGGCCTATGCAGTCTATTTGAATGCGGTCAGCGATGGGTACAGAAAAATACGGAACTATGAACTGTTTGATGTAGAGAAGGCAGTGTATATTTACAGAAGATGTTACAGGGTGCCAAGTCTGGCAAATATGCTAGCTGTGTCTTGGCTCTCGTTTCACGACAGTCACATTAATGCTAGAATGCGGCGTCGCATTCAGGTCAGATCAGGAACGAGTCTAACATAGACAAGTTTTGACACACTACATACCTAAATGGTTGAGACGATTTTATATTCAGGTCTTTTATTACTAGTACAGCATTGTTCGACTTTGATACGCTTTACTTATGACTAAATGGTTGAAACCATTCGTAAGAGATGTTGAGATCCTCTGGAAGACGATCATTTTCAAGCTTTAACTCTTTCGATGTTATCGTCGTTAACAGAGCTGGATGGACGATTCGCATAAGACTAGTTTTCGCTGATTTCACGACCTTCACTAAAAGCTTTGTGCTACTCAAATACTTAAGTTCGTAATAAAGTAGCTGACCTGAAATACTTTTAACGTTACCACGGTAAAAACCGATAGACAAACGTCGAAAACATACAGCTGACAAGCGCAGATCAACTAACCGAAATATGAGGATCAAACTTCTCAAGATCATAGATAATAATTGTACCAATCTAGGAAAATAAGTTATCGAATAGGTCTATGCGTGAAGTTTATATGAACCAGCTCGGGCCCAGTAGACGAGTCGTGTTTAACAAATAGTTGCATAAGTCGTCCCAGCTAAAGTCAGCTGAAGTCCTATTCGGATAAACAAAGTCAAAAAAGTCCATCAAAGTGCTTTTAAACTAGTTTCTCGAGTTACTTCGTTTAGAACCATCAGCATAAGTCAAGCAAGGTCCACACGTACCAAGTTAAGTCAAATCAAGTTGACTGGAATTACCTCAAATTAACTAATTGCTTTTTTCTGCAATTTTCAACTGCGCTCCCGAAGTTTTCAAGATTGCTTTCGGTAAAAAATAAATTAACACCGCTTACCAACAAAAAGACGGCTGTAATTGCATTTCTTGTACAGTCATTTCGTCCAGAGTTGTAAATCATTTGCACATGCATACTTAATTTGTTGGAAAAATAAAGAAAAACATGAACAAAAAATAAAGTAAAAAGCAAAAATAAAAGCAAACAACTAAAATAAACAGTGTTAATGAGGCAAACCATGTCGACAGCAGCTGAGAATTCTCCGAAAAAATCACGATTCAGCGGCGGTTCGACAAAGAAAAACAAAGAAGAATGCGAATAAAAAGAAAGCGTGAATAAATACAAGTGCAATAAGCAAGCAAACATTGCGGAAATTAGTAAAACTGAGCAAGAATGCAAATAAGCCGAAGTTGGGCGTCAACAAGTCACGGAGAGGGCAGAAGACCGCGAGACACGGTGAGATTGGTGGCATACAAAGCGAGAAAAACTGTCTGCTGTTGGTGTTTTATTGCGAGCTAAAGAAGCATCAAAGGCCAATTCAAAGCGAATAAAAGAAACAGAGCAGCTTATTAAGACATCAACAGGGATGATGGCAGGAAGGACCCAGGCAGCAGTGACCGAGTCGGCAGCCGTCGCCTTTCGAAGAAAATTTTCACACAGTTCCACTTCGACTTTCACTTCACTAATATTTTTACGCTTCGCTCTCTTCACGCTCTTTACTCTCTTCTCTTTCTCATTTCTATTACTTTATTGTGGCGCCGCAATCATTTGTACCGCATATTAATCACGTGACAGACACAATATGTTGCTGCCGGCACTCCACACAGTTGGAAGTCATATTTGTCAAACACGAAATGACTAGCGGACATCTTGTGTAGTGTCGCAGAGTCACAACGAAGTATAGAAGGGCAGCATAGTCGACATAGTCATACGCCCCCTCTTCGGCCAGTGCCGTGCAACAATTCTTTCGTGGGAATTGCGAATCGGTCGCCGAAAGCCAGTTGACGTTCGAAGGAAGTCGGAAGTGAGAACACTGTGCTGAATGAAGGTAATTTGTCACGGCGACGAGAGTTCGTGTGAAGTAGAACTTTGTAGAGTTGTAAGGCAGGAAGTATGTGGAAAAAGGTTGGTCAGCTGGAATTTAATTAAAACTTTCCCCGACACGTGTTTGCAGTTGGACAGCGCGTGCAAGAAGTCAGCAAACAAATTGGTGAACAAATGAATAGTTGGTGCTTATGATTCGTGGCAATTAAAATGATATTCGTTTTGGAATGATTTAATAAAAGCGCAGCTTCTTGACTTTGAGGGATTACACTTGAGAAAAATTTCTTTAAATTAGTTCTATTGATTTGAAACTTTCGCACGACCTTCCTAAATATAATAATTTATTTTCAGCGGTAAGGCCCTTCCTTCTGGCTCAATGGAAGAAGAGCAACGCGAAGAGCTAGAAAAAACAATAAAAGTATTTTGGTCTGGTTTGTGGGCCGTCGGAATGATGACCGTCAATGGCGAGAAAACTTCGATGAGCAAATGATTTCCAAAACGTCCTTCGATTGGTCACTAAAATCGTGTATAATCACACTGTTAGACATTTTCCTGCGGGGATATGTATAGTCTTAAGCCTACGGAGACAACTTCGCTTCTATTCAGGCCTTGGCGCAAAACATGACGCGTGTCAGTCCTCAGTTATCAGGCGAAGTGCTCGAACGAGTCATCCAAAATTGGACTCAACGGATAGACCATCTGAGATCTGAGATGTAGCCGCGGCCAACATATGAAAAAGATAATCTTCAACAAATAAATACTAAAGAATGTTCTTTTAAATGATAATAAACATTCGCAATTATATTGAAACTTTCTTTATTGCGCAGTTGGATACCGGTTGCGGACCGGTTGGAAATTTTTCGAGACTTTTTCGAGAAAAGTTGGAGGATGCTGAAGTTAAAACAATTGCAGGGCCGGCGTTCTTGGCTGTCCAAAATGGAACTGGTTCTGGATCGAACTTTTAACTTAACTTTACCTAATATAACCTAAACTATCTCAGCCCCAAGGGCTTCCAGTTAATAACAAAATGGATAGTGCACCTAAAGTTCTACAACCTCCGCCCGGCTTTGGACTACCGTCAAGGCTTTGTCTAATCCGAAGAGACATGATGACCGATTTGAAATTCAATTCACTGGCCATGCTTCTTCGTAGTTGAAGAATTTACGCTGTCTCTTCGATAGACAAAGTCAAACGATGTGTTACCTCAGGTCCTCAATCCGTCGCTGACCACGCTTCAAATACCCGATGTGTGTAAAATCGGAAGAGTAGTCCCACTACTGTAACTTGAGAAACCCGCCAGTAAAGGGGAGTGCTATCGTCCGATAATTCTCTTCTCACTAGTAATGATGACACTTGAGGCCTTGCTACTCCCGACCTTAGCGGATGACCTTCAGCATGGCTTCCGAAAATTGCACGTAATTATGAATTATCGTCATAAATGCCCAGAGAGTTCAAGGCCTCAACCAAAATCACCCTGCGAGAAGACGGTCCTCGTAGCGTTTGGACTTGTCAAAAGTCTTTGACACGCTTCCTCCAGTACCTAAGATGTGGACTATGAACTACCTCGAACGTATATGCTCAAACGGAAACGACTACCACTCCGAATTTTTCGCATCCCCGCTGCACGGAATCTAACACTCTCTCTCACTAAATTCACAGCGACCATATTCATCAGCTGAACTAGGGAGTAGTTGACCTCCGATTGTCAATAACCCGTAGATTTCAGGTGCGACAACTGTACTCTTCACACGACACATAATTGCCAAAGTTTGGGGCCGCAACGAAACGTTTTTGGCAACATACAAGGCAATAAGTAGCCCGGTACTTAACTACGCCATACCTATATGGCCGCCTGGGTGCAGTGAAACACAGACGAGGAAGTTAAAAAAATGTCAGAATATTGCACTCCGGACTACAACAGGATACCTCTTTGCAGTTTTTGATGAGATGGTTTCGCGGAAACCGTATGAAATGTTTCCAAGGTGTGCATTTGGGAACATAGCAAAACACTTGCAGGAAACTTCCTTTTAAAGCAGACCTTTGAGAATATTGTAGAAAATTGGAGGATTACGGTTTGTATCGAAAGAAGGCAATTGTGCTGGTCAGTTTAACCAAGTATTGGTTCATATTTCTTTTCAATGGTTATATTGACCATTTGTCCATAAGTTTAAAGCTTGGAAGTACCGTCATAAACCGATTCAATCGAACTAACTGGTTATATGTAGCTTTAATCGGACGTAATATGTATTCGGCAATTTTCGTAAAATATTTTTACATATTTAAATGCATCTTCCTAAAGGATTTTCTACCTCCTTTTTTACAACAAAAAAATACAACAAAAAAAGGCTGACAAAACCCTATTTAACCCAAACATTCAGTACTTTATCATTATCACCGAATAATTGCTAAGGTAAACCCTTTAAGACTACGAATGGTCTGTACTACACTTAAAACAATTTTGCTGTGGTTATTGGTGTTGTTTTTTCTAAATAACTCGTTGAAGGGAAGCAAACTGCCAGCGGCGACATCACATGACCCCACTGCGGAGCGATGCGACAAGACTGCAAGTGCCACAGCTCACTTACAGACACCCCTTGTATTGGCGCGCTGTGTGGAGCACGCTGTGGACCTTGTTGAAGTGTTGAAAATAATTGGCAAATGTCAACAGAAGAGCTGCGCTGCGAGCGGCGACAAACAAGTTTCACTTTTCAGAGCGAACATATTTTTAAGGGTAATGGAAGGAGCAAAAGGCCAACAGCGCTATATTAGTACAACAATAAAAGCAACAGCATGAAAAATTACTCGTATTTACAGTTCATGCTAACTGCTCACCGAAGTGAGCGATGCATGGGCTAATGGAGTGCAGCTACTAGTTGGCTGTAACAACAAGAATAACAATAATAATAATAAAAACAATAATAATAACAGAAAAAGCAACAATGGCAACACGAAGTGCAACAAAGAAAAGAAAAAAAAAAACAAAAATAAAATAGCTAATCTAACAATAAAAACAACAATAATAATAGGAAATACAACAAGAAACGCAACAATAATATTAAGAAATACAACAACAAAAACATTACGAATTGTTGTAAATGCTGAAGAAAAGGTAAAAAACCTATTCTAAAAGCAATAGCAAAAACCAACAAAGAAGTTTGTAAAAATACAACAAAAATAACAAAAAAAATTTTAAATAAGAAAACAAAAACAACAAAAAAATTTTAAAATAAGAAAAAAATAAAAAATTTATAAAAATAGACGCAACAAGAAACAGTCAAAAATCTCCGTTAAGAACAACAACAACAACAAAAATTAAAAAGTAAAAAATGTTATAAAAGTTAAAGGAACAACAATAAACAAATTATTTGTTAAAATCACAACAACAAACACAACAACAAGTGTTTTACAAACAACAACAAACCAATAATTTGTTAAAATGACAAAAACAAAATGTTCTAACAGGAAAAACAACAAAAAAACATATCAATTAAAAGTTTTGTGAAAAAACAGTAGCAAAATTGTAAAAAAAAAGAACTGAAAATGTTTTATAAGTGAAAACGCAACAACATTAAGCAAATATTTTTTTAAAATCAAAACAACACAAACAACAAAACCTTTCGTTGTGCTTTACAAACAACAAAGAACCAATATGTAGCAGGAAAAACAAAAACAAACAAAACTTTTGCAACAAACACAACAACAACTAAAAATATTTTAAAGGCAACAACAAATATGAGAAAAATGAGAAAAACTCACAACAACAAAAATAAAATTTTAAAAGCAACAATAAAATGTTGTAGAGGGGAAATTACAGCTATAAACTGTTTTTCTTTGTAATATTTACAACAAACAAATTGTTGCAAAAATTACAAAAGCAAAAACAACCAAATATTTTGAAGGCAACAACAAAAAATACAAATTAAAAAAAATAACTTTGTAAATTAAATTAATTAAATGAAATTAATTAAAACAACAAAAATTATGTAAAACAAAAACTTACAACAACAAACAAGTATTGTTTTTGCCAATAACAACAACAAAATGTGGAGGGAAAATAACAGCAGAGAAAATATTTTTTGTAATAATTACAACAACAACAAAAAATTTACATCAACAAAAAAAATGTTGTGAAAGCTGCGAAAATAACAATTTTGTAACAGCAACAACTAGAATAAAAACGAAGTGAACAGCAAAAACAATCGCGCCAGTGCTTTTAGTCAGTTTGTCGCTGCATTTTCGCCACTAAATATCGTTGCATATCGCCAGGCGCCACAGCGTCGCGTCGCCCCAATTGAAAATGTGCATACTTTATGTGCTGCTGCTGCACTTTTGAGCAATTTTCCGCCATTTACGTTATAATTCAATGTAAAATTTTGAAGCTACGTTGCGCGCGTCAACAGAGAACACTAAAATTTGAGCAATATTTACAAAATGGCTGTAATTGCTGACAAAGTGTGGGGAAAGTATGAAAGTATATATATATGGCAGTTATGAACCCCATATTTGCAGCAATTTTCGTTCAGCGCTTCAGTAGCTGCCTGGCGTCTGCCTCCGGAAGGCCCTTCATCACTTAAACGGAATGTTTAAAATTTAGTTTAATTGAAATGCATAAAATTTTAAGCAACTACCGAAGTCTGCACACCCACACGAATGACGCGCCATATTCTGTTGCCGTCGCACCCAAATATTTTTGCTCTGGTTTGCAATGCATTTTCGAGACTTTTGCGTTGAAATTGAAAAAGTTTTTCCATTTAACGCAGATTACCGTAATAGTTGTTGTTGCTCAGCGGCTGACTTTGGTGTTGTCCAAATGAGCGCACAATACATACATACATATACTTATGGTACTTGGCGGCTAGCTACCGTTTAATGTCATCCATATTTCGGTTCATAAGCAGCAGTATGCTTTGGTTTCCACTGCTGAACCATAATTCGGCCACTTGCCCGCCGCTGTAGTGTTGTAAGCAACGGTGGAAGCTCACAAAATTTTACATTAATGAGTTAATAAGTTTGGCCAAAAATGACGGCATCTTTGGCGATTGTTAGCGCAAAGCAATCAAAATTTGCTAAAAAGAAAAGTGGACATAATTTACAGCGCACATAAGTAAGGTAGGTATAAAAACGTGCCGAAAATTATGCAAAACAGGAATAAACGTTTTCTGGTTTGGGGGGACCGAACTTATAATACCCTTCACAGGTGCACTTTTTATAACATAAAGGGGCATAAAAGATATTTTTCTTGATCATCGGTCAGTTTGTAGGGCCGCTATATGCTATAGTGGGCCGATTTCAAAAATTTCTTCGAAGATTGTAGTGATATCTGAGGTTATCATCTAAGCCGACTGTTGTGACGAAACCTATTCAAATAAAAATGTTTTCATACAAGCACTTGAGTTCGAAAGGTCATTTTGTATGACAGCTATATGCTATAGTAGTCCGATCTGAACAATTTATTTGGATATTGTAGAAATGCCTTCAACAATAATCCACGTCAAATTTCATGAAGATATTTTATGAAAAAAAAAGTTTTCAATACTAGAAGTTGATTTCGACTGTTCAGTTTGTATGACAGCTATATGCTATAGTGGTCCGATGTCGTTGGTTCCGACAAATAAGCGGTTTCTTGTAAAGGATAGGAAGCGTGCAAAATTTTAGATCGATATCTCAAAGGAGAATTTATTTTACGTACACACAGACGAAGAGACGGACTTGGCTAAATCGCTACAGTCGTCAAACTCACTATTTTTAGATACCATATTCGTTATAGGGGTTGTAGTTGTTGTTGTGGCGTCAGAACTTTGTCGAGCTGACAGTCCTTCCCTTGATAAAAATTCGGCTCTGTTTCGGTTACTTGGACCCGACGCTTCTGGGAATCGATACTTTATCAGGAATCAGTACTAGGCGGATGACATGATAACCACGTGAGACTCTGTACCCTGTTAGAACTTATGGAATTTGGATTCAAATATGAAGGGATTTAGACACTGTACTACTAATCCAACGGGGAAGTCCTTTCTACAATTACTTAAAATTTACCAGAAATACAAAGAATATTAGGCTTAAACCAAGTCTCTTCGATTGGAAAACATTTACCAAAGACCCATGATCGAGCAATGTTCAAAATAATACTTGTATAACATCAGCGTAGCTACAACCTGCACATAGCTCCTTCTTATTATGTGTCAAAGCTTAAATGCTGTTACTGAGAATCTATATTTCCTTCCATTGACGTTTTCGGGGTTTTCATCAAACCTTAGAAGCTTAGATTTCTGCAAAAGTCCCCAAAAATCTATCGATAGACTGAAAAGATAGTTTCTGAATTAAGTGCTCAATTCAGTGGTTTTTCGGGATTTCCAATGTATCATAGGTGTCTGGAAAGCTCACGAAAGCTCTATGAAAAGCTTTTACGAAATTTTTATTGAAAGGTGGGAACAATTTGTCAATGTGTGTGCCAACACGATGCTCTCGATGCTTCCAAACTACAGACCTAAGCTCTATTTTTAGTTTAACCGAGTATTGATGAGACCTAAGCTTTAGTGAAAGTTTCAACAAAGTTCAATGTTTCGATTTATATATGGCAAGAGTGTCTACGCCAATCAAGAAGAAGAAGAAGAGTGGATTTTATCTTTAATGACACGGGACTCTCATAATTCTAACAAAGTCCTCAGGAGTTCGTCCAACTTAAATTCATACAATCACGGGTTTACTCGAAGAATATCAGATGTGGCCTATTACAACAATACAACTCTGAGAGATTGTGTCTCTTACTTTTATTCGAATCTACGCCTCTCTTTCGATTTGAATCCACCATTGTAAAATCAAATGGGAGTTCGAAACACTGAAGTTCGTTAGTTAGTTAATACAAAAACAAAAGTTACTCTTATAGAGCAATCAGGTCCGGGTATAAATACGACCACCCAAAACAAGCAAAGGCAATCAAAATATAAGCATATCTATATATTTTGCAAGAACTCAATCTCCAGCGCTTCTTCGTCCGCTTAAAACTTTAAATTGAGATGTGTAATTATCCAAAAGTAAATTTTAAACTTTTCACCAAAAAGTAAGCACTAGATGGGGCCAGCAAAGCGAAAAGAGTGTGTGTAGTTTATCTAGAGAAATGAGCAACATAGTAGACGCACTGTTGCATAAGTGAGTAAGCGAGTAAGTGAATTTTACTTGCCTTCAACCTGTGAGTTAGTGAGTGAGCAAGCAATCGAATAAGTAACTGTGTAAGTAAGCTGCCGACTCATTGATTCTGCATGTTGCTTTGGCACAGCTGCTGGAATTATTTATGAAGAACTTGCTGTCATTTTCGCAAAGAGAAAGACAGAAAAAGAGAAAAATTAAAAAAAAAATAATAATAATAACTTTTTCTCGTTCGTAGCATCGTTTTGGGAATCTTGCGACTCAAGTGCCATACAAGTTAAAATAAATTGTAATGAAAACTTAAAGTTGACTTTATGCGCGTTGCATTTCTCACTCTTGACGCGCGCTCCCACTCTGTGGATTGTTAATGTGAGTTTATAGTGAATGCGATGTGAGTAGTTGAGCATGTTGTGCAAGTAATTACTGTTGCCAAAAATGACAGATTTGAAAACTTTAAGTTGTTGTGGTAAAATTTCCATCGTTTGAAATAATTTGCGATGACGAGTGTGGTCTTAATTGGATGGTATATGAAAGATAATCATGACCTTCTATATACTATTTTGATTGCTTTGACCTTTTTACACACTCCAAAAAATGTATTAGCAGAAGAAATACAATCAATACAACTTTTAAAATAGTTTTTCCGAAGAGCACAATTCCGAAGCAGTTAAGCGATACATTTTGCTGATGGGGAACTCATATTACTATTTCAGTTTGGTAAAAAACTTCGCGCAGGGACAATCCCTTATTGTAGTAACTCCTATATACCAAACTTTTCAGACTTTATTGTACCACAACACATATTTAAATATTCGCTGAATAAATACTAAAACGCCTATTCCGCTTAATAAAATTTTGTCTGAATAAGGCACTGAATATAGAAACGTCTATTCAAATGAAATTAAGAAAAAGTGAGCTGAATGAAGCGGTAAATATCAGCACGCATATTCAGCTTACGAAAATGTTAGCTGAATAAAACGCTGAATACCAAAACGCCTATTTAGCTTAAGAAAACGTGGGCTGAATAAGGCGCTGAATTTCAAAATGCCTATTCAAATAAACCGAATTTTAAAACTACTTAAATAATACGTTGAATAATGAATTAATTATTAAACACCAAAACGACCATAGAGCTTAAGAAAATATCAGCTGAATACCAAAATACCTATTTCTTCTTCTTGATTTCTTCCTATTTAGCTTAAGAAAATATTAGATGAATACTAAAACTTTTATTCAGCTTAAGAAAATGGCAGCTGAATGAAGAGCTGCATACCAAAACGCTTATTTAGCTTAAATATCAACTGCATACCAAAGCGTTAATTCACCTTAAGAAAATGATAGTTAAATAAATCGCTGAATATCAGAACAACTAACAGAATGTCAGCTGAATGCAAAAACTATTATTCAGCTTAAGAAAATGTCAACTGAATGAGGTGCTGCATACCAAAACGCTTATTTGCCTTAAGAAAATATTAGCTGAATACCAAAATGCCTATTCAGCTTGAGAAAATACCAGCTGAATAAATTACTGAATTTCAAAACGTATATTTAAATAAAGTTAAGAAAAAGTTAGCTAAATAAATCGCAGAATACCAAAACTCCTATTTAGCTTAAGAAAATGTGAGCTGAATACAAAAACTTTTATTCAGCTTAAGAAAATGCCAGCTGAATGAGGCGATGCATACAAACATGCATGTTTATCTTAAGAAAATATTAGCTGAATTAATCGCGAAATACCAAAGCACTTATGTTATAACATTGTTCCTCACTGGAGAGAGAGAAAGTTTTGACCAGAAGAATTGGATAAGATCCACATAGAAGTTTCCAGCAGAGATCTGAATTTTGCCATATGAGTAAGCTGATAGGTGATCAAAAGAATTTTTGAAAGATTTTTTCTGTCGTTAATGATTAATTTTATTTGGTAATTCTTGTTTAGTTTAGTCTAGTTAGATTAGTACAGTTTAAAGACCCTTCTATAAATTCAGTATAATTTGTTTCTAGGGTTATGTCGTTTGATGGCCTCTTGTAAAAGCTCGAGCTCCCTGTATTAATATGAAACAGAGTACAGTGATCTTTTCATAACTTTTTATAACGTTTCGTGACATCGTTAAGTTTTAGAAACCCCTATGGATTCATGATTAGGGTATTACATGGACTTCGAATAATGACAATACATTTTGCGTTTCTTTTATAAAGAGCATACTCCAGTGATAGATATTTTTGTCGCCAGCTGAGTTTCTCTGAAGTTCTCAAATCGTAATTTCGTAAGAAAGGTGTTTAAAGGGATACGCGACTATATTTCTATAGATCGTGGGTTCAAATTAAAAAAAAAAAATACCTTCAAGTGAATACCTTTGATGATATTTCGCTTTGTTGAGGTAGTGAAAGAAATCAATAAAACGTCGGGTAACCTCAAAATGAAAAAAAAATATAAATTTGGAGAAAAAGTGTGTCCATCTGGCAGAGGCTTTTCAGTATTTCCAGCAAGTCAAACAAAGCTTCTGTTAATGTTGTAGCAGAAAAAAACATTCTCGAAGTATTTTTGAGGATTTCTATCGAGTTGAGATCTTGGCGGAATAAAATTCTAAGCTTTCCGAAAACCTGCCCATCGTGAGGTCTCAAACTCATCGGTTGTTGTAGGTTAGAAATTTGAAATATTAAGCCCAGAATGAATATTTATCATGAGATTTATCGATAATTTTTTCACATTTCGAAGGAAATTATACATATGAAGGAAAGTCATGAAATTAAGAATAATATTTAAAAAATAACACTTGTGTATAGTATTTTTTTTACTGTGATGTTTGAAGCTGTTTCTTGCTAGTTTTGGATTGCTGAAACTAAAAATGACAGCACAATCTTCCTCACGCTTAGAATTTTTTGAGTTGTGGTTAAGAGATATAGGGCCAAACCATCATCATTTATTAAAATTACAAAATAACTGTACGTGATGGAAAATTTTTAAACTAAAAATCGTAACCTCAACTACCCTACAGACCTCTTAGCACTTCAGTCGCAATTTTTCCACTCAGATTTGTGAGTAGTTTAATTTATGCAAAAACTTTACACTGCGAACACAGCCGACGTCAATAAAGCCCATGTAGACTTCCTTAATTGACAAAATGTTCGAAAGAGAATAATCAAAATGGCATTCACGCAATTTACATAAAAAAGCACTAAAGCTTATTGTGGGCACATTTCACTTGCATGCAACTTGTGCGAAAGAAAATAATAAAAAGAAAGAATAAGAAATAAATTTAAATCGATTCGGCGTGCTTTAAAATGTTTTCAAAGGGTTAGAAGTGGGAAAAAGGAAATAACTTAGCAATTCAGCAAAGGGAAATAACAATAACATTAAAAAATATCTTAGCAAAAGACATGCATACCTACTCAATGCTAAATAATATCCATATTATATAGAAAATGCAATAACAACTAAATGTACACACAGTCGCACAAACACAAACTTACAGCTTATGACCGCTGGGCCGCCGCTGGTCAGCATTAGCGATGTCTGCGCGGTTGCCGACGTTGAACCCGACGGATGATTTGGCAATGGTGAGGGCATCCTCGCAGCACCGCAGGTGGCACCGGCCGTGGCGGCGGTCAAAGGCACTGGTTGTTGCCCCGGCATGTTGAGGCCTATCACATTAACGCCATTCATGCTGCCTGCACGATTCAAGCATACGAGTACAAATACAATTTACAAAATACAACAATACACGGCCAAGGCGAGCACAATTAATTACCTTACATTATATGCCTACAAATAGTATATACATATAAATACGCAACAACAACAATGGTAAAATATACAAAAGCAAAAGAAGAATATGCCTGTATAACGGTACTTTTAGTTAAGAAATATATTTTTTGTTAGTACATTTTATGTGTATTCGTACATAGCAGTATGGAAGTATATAATGTATGTATGCATGTACAGTGGCTAAAAACATGTCCTTAAAAATCATAAATATTATTTTCGGGGATTGATTAAAGCTATCTGGATCCAAGTTGGCTTCTAGGGCAGCTATTACAGCATCCGAAATGTAATTACTACTCTGCGACCACTACATACAGAAAAAGTATTCCTATCCAGGAAAAAACCGAAAGCACTAGGTAGCGCCTTGGCTCAGGGTAAGCGAAAAGGGGGAATAGGAAGCAAGTTCCACCATTCAATGGTTGTTGGAGTTTTAACTGGTCGATCGGAATTGTTGCGGCAAGATTGAACATCAGATCTCACAATTTTAGACATCCTGCCGAAACATCGGAAATAGAAATAAAACACCTAGACAGATTTATGATAGATTCAGGTTGTTTGGCCGATAACCTATAATATTTTTTAGACTGGCTTCACAATGAATAGTATATAACAATCCAAGTATGATGCCCCGCTTTGCTAAGAGATCAGCCACCTTTGCTCGAAGAAAGCGATCTGTTACCTCACCTACAGCTGACGTTTACAGCTGTGAAAACTAAGAGTTAGTGGAATTTTTGTTGTGTATAGCCACATAGCCTAGCTAAAGAAAATATTAGTTAGACTTCTGGAACCCAAAGACAGAAGGGTTCTTTGGTTCGTTGAACTCGAGAACACCTATGTTCTACAATTAGGCAATTCAGTCTACACAAGACCGCTACAAAGACACCGAACTTGTCGACTTCGCCATGACGTAAAATGTGCTGCCTAGAAATCCGAATATTCATAGCGGAATGTGTGTCCCTCCTGATCAGTCAACGCCAAAGCTACAATTAGACGTGTGTGTGCGTTTCGGTGTTTAAATAGCGACATGAAATCAAATTTAGCGTCCAGAGAAAGCTAGACGTCGCAAAACTGGGACACTACAATGCCATCCTGTATTTCTGCTGCTTTGGTAGAGAAGTCAGAGCTCCCATCCCGAAGATGCCTGCAGACAGTGGAGCCCCATTTTCGACTTCATGTGTGCCACTGCTGAAAGCGTACTAGGTTTCAACATCCTTCTATGAATGCAAAGAAGCACTCAGCCTACAAAAGGAATTTCGGAAGTTGGGGGGGGCAAGAGAGACGCGAAAAACGTGAGCACAGAACCGTAAACGAGAAGCGATCGCGGTATGTAAAAGCAGCAATGATACTCAAAAGTTCTACCTGAAGATCAACTTAAGGCTTTAAGTCAAGTGATCTGGTAACATATGCGCAGGACGTACGGAAAATATGAAAGCAAAACTTTTTTAACTTAATTTTTGACGAAAACTATCGCCTGTGGAGAGGTAAGCCCAGAGCTAAAATCAAAAAAGTTGGTATGATCTACCAACCTCTAGTCATGATGAAGTCCGCAACATTACACCCACTTAAGAAGAAGTGAACGGCAAATGCAAACGTTCTCTCTGACGGCGGAGAGTGTCCGATAGGAAACATATACAAAATATGGCTAAACGAAATTATGCCTAATGAATAGAACTTCATTACATTATATGCTGTCTAAAAGGAAGATGCTATCATTATTATCCATGCAAACCACCGAGGGATCGAATCCTGTGAGCATATTGCGTAAAAGACTGAGACCACTTGCCAACAACGTGCGGCTTTGGACTAGGTAGTTCCACTGTTCCATATTAAGACCCGAGAATATGAACTCGGCACCTGCCATCTCTTCATCGATTACAAGATAGCTTTTTAATCGATAAGGGCGTCGGTATACCGCTTTTTCTGAGCCTGTTATACCTGCAAAACTAATACGTCTTTAAAGTAGGACTTTGAGCAACAACCGCATGGCAACAAGGCAGGAATGGACCTTCCAAACCTACTCATATTTACTCTCAGTTAGGTTTCAGACAAATTGACTGCGCACCTTGTGATCTCTATGAAGGTTATGTTAGCTTATTCCACCTGTCCCGCGATACATAAACCTTCTGGTCTTTCTTAATGTCAAATGGAGGTTCAGTTTAATTCGATTTGAAGAATTCGTCATACAGAACTGTAACGCTTTTTGCGAATTTTCAGATCGTCTTGATATCCACTTTTGATACTTTAACTCACTTTCTGCATGTATTGTCGTTAGTTATGCCCACCCGGCTCTAATGTGATCCCAGTACGGCAGGCTTGCCATGAAGCCAACAACCGTCTTGCAGTCCTTTCGAGCCGTGCGAGTAAACCTATGCATGTTTTTTCGGGCACGATCTTGCATTCCTTTCTGGCCTGATGCCTTTGTCAACCAAATATCTAGGGAAAATCGTATTCAAATAAAACGAACAATAACGATAGTGTAGTTCGACAAAATATCAGAAACTAGATGTTTGAGAGTACAGAAAAGACATTTATAAATCACGCAACAATTAAAATGAGCTCTAGCTAATAAATAAACTCTAATTGTGAAGATTTTAAAAAATATTTAATAACGATAAACTGTCTAAAACATATATAAGGAAGCGAAATATAACTCTTAAAAGATTACTAGCCACTGTACATATATGTATATTATATGTGTGTACAAGGTTAATACGATGACTTTATTCTTAGCGTTTTCCGCAAAAAATTAAAAGATAAAAATTCACAGCTAAACACACAACACGTGTACAAATATCAATACATATGTATGTTGTATGTAAGAGTATGTGTAAAAATCGGGTTAAACCATCTAAATAAAATTCGTCAGAATAGAAACATAAGCGGCTGCACCAAACGTGCGGCGTGTTTAAGTATACATATGTGAGTATGTTGGTTATGTATGTAATATATGAACAGAAATGTGTAACTATATATAGATTGTATAACATGTAAGTAAAGAAGTCTTTTATAACCATGATATGGTGTCAGTTATCTCAGTTACTTTTTCTATAAGCGCTTCCCTTTCAGTTTTTGATCTTAAATGGAAAGCTCTAGTTTAAAGAAATGCTTTATTTATAATTAAAACCGTGTTTTAATCTTTTCAGATTCCCGCATCTTTTTTTTATCGTTTTTCCCGCATATTTTATATAAATTTTTTTTTCTTTAACAATACAATTTTTATCTCCTAAGCAAGTACATATACTACTTTGGAGGACTGATATTCTATTGCAAAATCTTCCGCTCTACTAAAAAAGGTTGTGATGATTTTTTTTCATAAAGTTAGTCCTTTAAAAGTTCTACGCTGTTAAAACTATGCATTCAAAATACAATTGAATAGTACACCATGTCGTATGAGCAACACTAAAAGTATACCACAAATCACTAGTATAAATGCTCATGTCATTTGATATATAATATAACGTTATCTCCATATAGCATTATGAAGAAAAATTAAAACCTTTTTGTTGAGCGGAGAGCTTTGTATAAGAATATCACTTTCTCAAAGTTGTAATTTTACTTGCTGAATGCAATATATAAAAAAAATACTTATTATATGCAAAAATTATGGGCATGGTTTAAATTTAAAACAAAAACATTGTTTAATTCGGCAGCGATAATCCCCTTCACAAGTATATTTTTTATAAAATAAAAATTTATATAAGTGTATAAAAAGATCATCTTTATCTTGCTTTCGATGGGTCAGTTTGTAGGGCAGATATATGCTATAGTGGTCCGATCTGAGAAATTTCTTCGGAACTTATGACTCTGGCTTATGAAATAACCCACGCCAAATTTTATGAAGATAGCTCTTCAAATAAAAAAGTTTTCCATACAAGGATTACATACGCATTATCCAATTTGTATGGGGGCTATATGCTATAATGCGTCGATCTGAAAAATTTGTCAGAAAATTGTGAGTCTTTCTTACGCATTAACGCATGCCAAATTATGTGAAGATAGCTTATCAAATAAAAAAGTTTTCCATACAAGGATTACCTACTGATTATACACTTTGTATGGGAGCTATACGTTAATTCAAAGGAGCAGTGGCTGCTTGAAAAAGTTATCTTTGCTAAATTTCATGAAGATATCTTATCAAATAAAAAAGTTTTCCATACAAGCACTTTTTTTGATTGATAAGTTTAAATGGCAGCTATATGCTATAGTAGTTCGATCTGTACAATTTCATCGGAGATTATATAGTTTTCTTGGAAAATAAACTGTGCCAAATTTCGTGATAAAATCATTTCAAATAAAAAAGTTTTCGATATAAGAACTTTTTTGATCGATCAGTTTATAAGGCGCAAAACTCAACTTGGTGTAAAAACGGACACCCTAATATAAAAAAAATATTTCTATGTAATATATAAACCGAAATATAATTATATAAATAAATATGTGTACATATGTTGATACTTATAGTATGTACATATGTGAGGGCAAGGAAGTGATTTTATGTGAGTATTTATATTTATATAAGCATATATATGTATATGTTTGTATATATTTATACACTATTATGTATGCGTATAACCTGGAATGTATGCAAATATGTGTGCGCTTTTGTGTTTTTACAAGATTATCTGCCTTAAACACACACACATAAACACCGTTACACTAAGCGACACACAGGAAAATGGAAAATCTTAAACTGCCGGCTCGCTAATGTCGCGCTCGTGTCGTGTCGCGGCAGCTTAACAGCTAACAAATTGGCATGACATAAAGCCCTCTGATTAACTGCATAAACCGAATAAACTGCATAGGTAAACACATACACACACCGACACAACACACAAAGAGGCGTATGTGTGAACGTCGTTGGGTTGGCCCGAAGGCAAATACGAAATTGATACCAAAAAAAAAAAAAAAATATTATTTTAATTAAATTTACCGATTTTGGCACCGCCGAAAGGATCCTTGAACATCGTCGTCGCTGTTGCCGGCGTCGCCGTCGCAACGCCATGATGCAGGCCGGTGGCGCTCAACAAATGCCCGGCGTGTCCGCCATGGTGGCCATGTGGCAGTGAAGTTGTCTGTTTAATGGCGTTCGCACGGCCACGTGTCGGTGGTCCTTGTTCACGTTTGCGACGCGGCTGCTCGACGGGTAGCACACGCCGGCGTTTCTTTGGCAGTTTCGAACGTGCCTGGAAAGTAAAAGCGTGTGAAAGAAAGGGAGAGAGTGAGTAAGTAAGTGAGCGCAAAAGAAAAATAAAAAGTTGTGAATTATAAGTATTTTTTATGTATGTATGTGTGCAGCCAAAGGCATAATCAATGAAAGGGTAATATTCGCATAAATAGCCCTTTATATGCGCTGTCTGCTAAAGTATAAGCGTGCTTAAAAGCTGTGTGTTGGTAATTGAAGCGAAAATTTATATTCTGTGCTTGCATATTTTCATATTCTGTGTGAACTTATTAATTTCGAAGAAATTGTAAATTGAATTTAGCGAGCAGAAGTGGGTATATTATTTTAGATTTGGCAGGGTTGACGAAAGACTTTTGATTCGAGTAACGTAACTTGAACTTATGGCCTTGAATGTTAATAATTTTTTTTTATGGCTGGTGATGGTTTGAAGTGTATACCGTGAATGTGGTTATCAATAATTATAACACAGCTGTATTTAAGGAGTAACCAAAATTTTTATTGATCGGTTTGTATGGCGGCTATATACTAATATATAATGGTCTGATGTTACCAATTATTTATGAGGTTATAGAGCAGTCTTGGATAATAACCTATGCCAAGTTTCGTGAAGATATCTCATGAAAATAAAAAGTCTTCCACAGAAGAACTTGATTTTGATTGATCAGTTTGTATGGCAGCTATATGCTATACTTATCCGATTTGAAATATTTCACCGTAAGTAGAAGCCCTTCTATATATATAAACCCACGCAAATCTTCGTAAAGATATATTGACAAATAAAGAAGTTTTCATACAAAAGATTGATTCCGATCGTTCAGTTTGTATGGCAGCTATATGCTATAGTTAACCGATTTGAACAATTTCTTCGGAGATTACATGTTTGCTTTAGAAAATAACCTGTGCCGACTTTTGTGGAAATACATTGTGAAATGTGTAAGTTTTCCATACAAGAACTTGATTCCGATCGTTCAGTTTGTATGGCAGCTATATGCTATAATGATCCGATACCGACGATTCCGACAAATGAGCAGCTCCTTCGAGAAAGAAGAACGTTTGACAAATTTCCGATTGATATCTCAAAAACTAAGAGACTACTTCATTCATATCCAGAAATACAGAGGGATAGACGAATATTCCATAGGATGTGTACAAACTACGTGGCAAAATTATTGTAGCCTGTTCAAGTTATAAAGAGAACTAAGATTTTCTGGTTATATTTGGATGGCGTAAGTGCTGCTCAGATTACGAGTTCGAACTCAATATATTCGCAGTCAATTCGTTCTATTTACCTATCCTATTAAAGGACAGCAATGACCACACAATTTATATCGCGGAAATTTTGTTTCCCCGCAAAACTAATGCGGCTGTGTAAACTGACGTTGAGCAACACCAAAAGCTCCTCAGGAAGGCCCTGTCCGAACCGTCCGATAGCGAACGAGACAAGGCGACTTGCTCAATATACTGATGAAGAAAAGAATATAATGTACAGCTGCTGGTGTACGCCAATGCTATTGATATCATTGGTCTCAACAACCACGGTCTTAGTTCTGCTTTCTTCTTACAGAAAGCGATGACAGCCATGCGAGGATAAATAGACAATATGGGGACCTGGATTTCCTGATCACGTGTTTTTCCATTGTCCATAGGGGAAAAGTTATAAACAGCACTAGGTGGTAGTTTAAGGGTGAAAGGTTTGACTGTACTTATGTGCTACCATAAAAAAGTCGGCCTTAGGAGTATTTGAGAGAAAGGTTCTGCAAAGTGAGATCATATTGACGAATACCAGCCTTATTAGCTAATCTAAACTATCTAAAACCAGTATGGTCGCTGGCTACGAGAATTGGCCATTTTCATTGTGATTTAGTAAACCCTGTTAGTGTGGTGGATATCTTTTTGGACTTCGCTATATATGTTCTATTACGTCTAAAATCATCCTTTCGCTGAAAAATCTTTAAGAAACTCTCAGCATGAATTTAAGTATTCTAATATATGCAATCAACTTTATGCTATAAAATCCAAGCAACTTACCTGCGTGTGCGAGTAAAACATGGAAAAGTTGCTAACGATGACGGGTACCGGCAGTGCTATCGTCAATACGCCAGCAAGCGCACAAAGCGCGCCTACAAACATGCCCGGATACGTTTTCGGTGCCACATCGCCATAACCGACAGTGGTCATAGTGACTATGGCCCACCAGAGACCAAGTGGTATGCTCTTGAACTGATTTTCAGGGTTGTCCTAAAATGAGAAGAAAGAAAGAAAAAAAGACAACATAAAGATTAAGAAAAATATCTAATGAGAATTAAATAGAGCAAATATAAATTAAGACTTCTTTACCTGCAACTTCTCCGCATAGTAAGCCAAACTGGCGAAGAACACTATACCAAGCACTAAGAAGAATACCAGCAACGTCAGCTCTTTCGCTGAGGCCTTGAATGTATGTATAAGTATGCGAAGACCAGGCGAATGTCGCGTCAACTTGAAGAGACGCATAATGCGTACTATCGAGAAAGCCTCCAGCAGCCCAGTGTATTCGCCCATACGTTGCATGACGTCCGTGTAAAAGCTAAGCGTGGCGGTGAAGTCAATTATATTGACCGGCGATTTGATGAACTGCCAAATATTCGGCGAAACCTGCGTTAAAATATTGAATTTTGTTGGTGAAAGTTTAGGTTTAGCAAAAGCGGCACACTCACAATTAGCCTGATGAGCACCTCGATAAAGAACCACACGTTGCACACCAACTCCACGTAGAAGAAAGCCTCGTGCGGCTGTCCGTACGACTCATGCCAACCATGACCGTGATGATCGACACCGCCGAGCAATTTCTGTTGTATCAAATCCTTCACGTTGCGTATGGAACGTTTCAGGCGATTGCGATTGGATAGACCGCCACCGCCGGTGCCTTTCAGCGTGAATGTGGCAATGAACTGACTGGTGTTGGCATTACCCGGCGCTGTATAATTTGTGACTTTAAAGGTGTGCGCCAGCGTATAGTTGATACCGCTGGCACTTGTTACGTTCACACCGTAGTTGTTCGCGTGCACCGGCGGTGCCATATTGCCCACAGCGCCGCTACGTGTACCCGGTGCCGCTGTCACTGTGGTGGCTATGTGTGCGCTCGGCGGCACCGGTGGCATATTATGCTGATGAGGTATACTAGGTATGTGCACGGATGGCGTGTGCGGTACAGCCGACGGACTTGGTCCATGTTCGGTGTGAGTGGCGGGAAAGTCCACACGAAAACCCGGATGAGTCTTCAGGCAGAACGATATCACAGAAACGAATATAAAGAAAACCGACATACTAGCTACGATCTGTGAGCGAAAATAATTGGAAGTTTTACAAAGACTGAAAAATAATATTAATATGACAAGCTCGTACTTTAGCACCCGTCGAACTGGAGGGTTCATCAAAGAGCGCCCACACCTTCGGCTTAATACGTTGCCAACAGCTAAGTCGTCCATTGATCAGTGCTTCTTCGAAACCGAATAGACGTGCAATTTGTTCTTCAGAGGGTTTTTCATTTTCAATATCTAATTTATCTAAAATGGCTAAAGTATTCTAAAAGAGAAAAATGGAGTCCAACTAAAACTACTTTTTTGGGCTTTTAATTCGCTGTGGTTATGTTTTTACCTGTGTGTCACGGTGTATGCTGTAGGTGGACCAACAGCATGGTTCTACTTGGTTCGAATCGAGTCCCCAAAATTCTAGTTCCTCTTCGAATAGTGGTCCACAGACATCTGTGGGATAGTGTAGTTTACCGGTTCTGAAAGTAAAGTGAGGTTAAAATACTAATAAGATAAGGGAACTGGAATTTAATAAAAAAAAAGCAGGTAAAAAAATGGAGATGACTTTGTGTAAATTCCGAAGGTCAGGAAATGTAGTTTTCTATAAGACCGATGGATTTTAAGAGAGGTGAGTTAGGAAAGCCTTATTGTATTTTAAAAGCTCTCAGGGTTTTGCAGAACGACCCAAAGAGCTTTAAACAATCACGTGGAAGTATCTTAGAACCAATACTCACACCCTTGGCGGGATCATTAACCTCAATAGCGAATACAACAGATCGGTCATGTATAGTTTTCTTTCGCCGAACTCTGACAGTGTAGTCGCGATAGAAATTCGAGCTACATATAGCTTGTTCTCCAAAGCAACCAGAAAACTTTCGGTACAAAGGATTTAGGAATTATATGTCGTGTAGAAGTTGTAAAGACTAAAAAAGTCCTTTGGAATTAATAAATCTCCTTCCCTGCGAAATAGTAAGAAGTAAGATATTTGCTCGGATCTCACTAACATATTGATTTCAATTGGGATTATAAGGACTCAGGACTGATTAGCTGTCAATCTAAGACCAAGAGTTAGACCTCACTCAATTCTTGTATATTCCGAACTTTAAAAGATCAATTACTTAAAAGCAAGAATACCTTACGTCTTCGGACATTAAAGCCAGCGAAAATTAGCGAAATTTCAACTATTAAAAAATTTAAAAACGATATCTAACCCAAAAATTAAGTCAACGCACGAAAATCGGCTCAATTTAATTTACTATGCGCCAAGGACACGTGATAAACCGGTAGTAAAAGACAGACGTTTGGTAGAGAATCGAACAAAAATGTTTTAAAACTTCATTAAATGTGTATGACAATTACCAAATTCGCTCTAAAGTGTTTTTGTTCAAGTAGTTCGTGTTGGGACAGCTTGGTAACTAGTTATAAACTGGGTAATTTTTAACTAGTTGTTTAAAGAGACTACGTAAAGTCAGAATACACAGAAAGTAGTTCGTTTTGCACCGGTTTTGTAACTAGTTACGAACTGAATAGTTTATACCCAGTTGTGAAAGAAACTGACTTAAGTCAGAATACATAAATTAACAAGAAAAACTTAATGTAGACTTTCGAAATAATTTCGGTCCAGTTCGTAACTAGTCCAAAATTAATTCAATTGTTACCAATTGCTAAATGGTAGATTCCATCATTTTACTACACACATATCTAAAAAACATTGAACGGATGTTTGTATCATCAACGCAGTCACGCACATGTGAGTATATAAATGTGTGCGTGGCCGTAATGCCAAACAGCGGATATAAATAAAATTAGTAATTCCCGTCGTGTACCCGACAGGCATGATAAAGACATTGATGCACAGCAGGTGGTTGCGGCTTTGCCATCTAATTTACCGAACAAAGCTTTTTTAAGCAACAAAAACAAAAAATCGTAAAGGAAGATGTGTGTGGATAAACACATACTATATGTATAAAAGTGAGTGAATTAAGATGAGAATAGGAGGGGGAGTTAAGAAGGAAAGAGAGCGCAGCAGCGTTTTAAGAAAACGCTTAAAAGCGGTAATGCGCTTTACTAAAGCGTGATGAAATTAAATTATTATTACCATAAACGAAATTTCCTTCCCTGCAAACGGGAAGTTAGAGACCAAAGAAAGATGGAGAGGTGGGAAAAATCAAGGAAAGATAATATAGAAATAAGTGAAGCATGCATATTATATATACACATATATGCTTCCAGCTATACGTGTATTTATAGATTACAAAAACAAACTGATAATGTGGGAAGAATGAATTATGTAAAGTCAGCAGTTGAAGGACGTGTGGAGCTAAGGGCATAAGTGCATGGAAAATTTTGTTTCTGATTATTTGAAGGGCGAATACAATTACACTACCGTGAGAGTGTCAATCCGTTTACGTGTGAAATCAGTCGATTCCAGAAAGACAGGAGTTTTTTTAGGCATTGAGATCTAGAACTGTTTAGCTACAAAACAAAAATTTCGACAGCTCAAATTTCAATGTTTTTTGGCGAGCTTATTAAAAAAAAAACATGTATGCTTAAATTTACACATTCATCCCTAACTACTAGTAAATTATCTATCGAAATTTACTTTAAGGGGGAAGTTAACTTGCACCCCCCGACACCAATCAAACACTCAGCTTAACCTTTTGAGGCGTTAATACAGGCTTTGCGACCATTTGTTGAGCTTCACAACGTTTGGATCATGATTTATCGCACATTATTTTCGTATTTGATCCACTTGTCTTCTCATGTTACAATTGGCTTTAGAAATGGTTCGATTTCAATTCGGTTCAGTAAAGACTTGCAGAATTAATTTCGGTCTATTAAATTTTTCAAGGACAATCCATGTGGTACCCAAACATCGAGCTTCTTTTTGTAGCCAGCCTTTTTTAAATGGTTCAAAACCATTTGATGATGAATGTTAAGTTCCTTAGCGATGTAATGGCTGCTTATGTGGCAGTTCTGGTCAATACTTTCCATAATTTCATCGACTTTTTCAGCGATATGTTTTTGACCCACAGACTTAATACAAGTTGTGTT
Source organism: Bactrocera latifrons (assembly GCF_001853355.1). Taxonomy (NCBI): domain Eukaryota; kingdom Metazoa; phylum Arthropoda; class Insecta; order Diptera; family Tephritidae; genus Bactrocera; species Bactrocera latifrons. The sequence goes on from NW_017535241.1 coordinate 111,654, forward strand.
CCAAATTAAACAGAACTTTGTGAATCTAGCGCCCCGTGGTGGCGCCATCTATATGTCGATTGGTGCGTTAGAATTTGCTATCTTTTTCGATTGTCCAGTGAGAATTTCACGACATTTCATGACTTGGAAGTGAAGTTATTGCCTTTTAAGTGTCAGTATGTTTATGTAATCGGGCTTCGAACGAAGAGCAAACATTAAATTTTGTTTTAAAATTAGTAAAACATTTACCGAAACGTTTTAATTGATGAAAAAAGTTTATGGCAGAGTAGCAGAGTGCACGAGTGGTTTCAACGTTTTCAAAGTGGTCGTGAGGACAAAAATGACCATCAACATGTGAGCCAATCGAAATTCGCGATCACCGGAAATTCCATCGAAACTGTACGTGAATTTATCAAAAATCAGCCGAAATCATCATTTAAATTCATGGAAATGGAATTGAACATCTTCAAAACATCGATTTATCGCATTTTTACCGAACATTTGAGTTTACGAACGGTTTGTTCCGCACAAATTGACTGACGACTAAAAATTGTTCAGAATCCAACATTCGAAGCACGATTACTTGACCAAAAATCACATTTTAACCATGAACCACTCCCGGTATTCACTTGATATGGTACCGAAAAAATGCATTTTCCCATGAAAGGAAAGCGTCATGCAGACGTAAAAGCCATTCAAAGGCTTGCAATGGCATACCGGACAAAGAGCTAAAAATCTCGTTCGACATGCTATTCGCCGCATAGAAAGCTGAATTGAAGCAGAAAGAGACTATTTAGAATAAAATAAATTGATTTTGGCAAAAAAACCGTTTGTTCGGTTTTTTTTTTAAACCTATTTACTTTGGAACTCACCTTGTAATCTATCTTTATCAAATTGTCTTCAGTCACTATCGCATAGATGAAGGTCTACAAAATATCATTTTTTCCACAGCAAGAAACAAATTTCGTTGTGTAAGAATTTTTAATCGCCTCTGTATATTAATAGATGTAATATATTTATACATCTCCGCAATGTCCAAAAATAGAAATATTAATTACAAGTCTTGGGATTTCACAAAATTGCCCGAGGTTACTAAAAAATGTATATCTATTTAATGACTATCTATATTGTGAAAAATATTTAAGCACTCCGCAGTGACACATACATACACTTTAAGTAAGTGAATCCCAATAGCCGAAATAGAAATTTTGATACAAGGGATATATGATTTGTCACTGTGTTTTCAATGCGGATATACCGCGTGTTTGCCTTAAACATAAAGATTTTCCTATTATACTTATCACAGATTTTTATTAAAGGTAATTGAATAAGATTGCCCTTCTATATGATAAATTAGTACTACTGCGACATGATTCTGCGAGTACCATTTCATCCAAGTTGTAGGATATTCAGGTTAAAAAATTAGTTGCTCACTCCGAAAACGATTTATCAAATAATTATTTATATTATATAATTAAACTACAGAACTTTTGATTTGGCTAATGTTTTGAAGATCTTAAATGAGTTCGAAAATAGTTTTATGACACTCTATAACTATTTGTCTACTTCAAATAGTATACCCTAAAGTTAGATCGCAAATTAAAAGAGCCACTATAAGGATACATAACTCAAAACAAAAAAATACGTCCACAATATATCAGAGATCATGGAACATCGAATAAGGTGTGTTGCTTTTTGAAAAGAGACAGTAAGAGTGTTGGGTCTATGCAATAAGATGATTATAAGGATGATATGAAATGATATGCATAACGTCATAAATTTAATTGACCTTGAAAATTGTGAAAACATCAACCACGGTTTTTACATCGACATGTCAGACAAACTTGGTATTTCCATGATAATAGAGTCAAATTTTCCTGAAAGGAGCACAATTTCTATGCGATAAGGGATTGATAACTCAAGATCACACTTCTAAAAATATTTCGGAAAAGTTCTAAATCATGATTTTATTACTTTGTATATGTAATCTATTTTTCTAAGAAAAAATCCGATATGAACGGGAAGAAAATGCTTTGAAGTGAAAATATGCTAAGCAGAAGATTTAAAATATAACGTAATTCCCGATCTAATCCATAGCGTTTAGCAAGAAATATATATTATATATTGCCAAATTAGGGCTGAGCCTGGTAGCATGATATATCGAACAAGAATTACTAGATTATTGGCTTGATAACCCCAAAACTTTGGTTTAAAAATCTTAATATTACAAATATTATTTATCTAAAAGTTATTTAGAATATGTCAAAAAATTCGAAAAAGCAATGATTATTACATAATTATTAATGAGCCTTTGTTACAATACTGATTAAATATGTCCTATCTATTAAAAAGTAAAAAATTTAAAGTTATATTTTTAGGATAAGTTGCTTCCTAACTCTTACTTCTTATTTTTCAAAGTAGATATTTATTGAACCACCCTCGTTGTATGGTATAAAAGTTTTTGGTGCCATTAAAGTGCCGCCTGTCCAACTAATAGATTAATCACAGCTTCACTTATTGCTGACAGCAGAACAATCAACATACTGATATTAATGCACATATGTATGTATATGTATATATAATATAAACAAACTAGAAGTAGCAGACGTCGGAGTCTTCAGCTGTCAATCAACTAATGAACAAAACGTTACGGTCATAAATTAAATAGACTTGAGCAAAAACCTAAAATTAACCGTAATTTACAAAATTACTTGAAATATATAAACAAAAACAACCAAAACCAAAAGGTTGACAAGTCAATAGAGTTCGATATACACTCATAGCCGGATTTCAACCACAAATTTTGGGATTTTGCAAGAATACAAAGAATGGTTTGTGGAGCACTAATAAGATTGAATACACTTCTAAATATATAGATCGATATATAGATATATAGGTAAAAAAATATATATAGTATATTTATATAAATTAGGGTGAAMAAAAAAAAAAAAACAAATAACACTTCGAATTCACGGGTTAAAATTAATCAGTCAGGGAGAAAGGCTCGAGTAGTTTTCATACCGAAGGCTGGTAGAAAAAACCCAACCTATTCAAAAGAGCTTACATAGGCATATCCGCCTAACTTCCTTCCTGTAGAGGAAATCTTGGTAGCTTGTCCAAGGCGCAGCACGCATATACGCCAGGCAGATCAGTAGATATTGCTCTCCATATACTGGTATTTAATATCCAAAATGCTTTTGAATAGAAAGAGTACGCTCTTGGAGCATTCCTGGACATTTTTGGAGCCTTCAACGTCTCTACGGAATCTATTCTGAATATTAACCAATCAATAGGTGTTGATCCTGTCATACAATCCTGGATCAGAAGCCTTTTGACCTTTAGTCGTATGAAGTTGATATGAGATGAATGGAGCGACGCTAAAATAAACAAGGAAGTCTGCAAGGTGGAGTGTTATCTTCGATGCTATGGCCATTAGTGGTGAATAAACTGCTAAAGAACTTGGAAGACAAAGAATCTAAGCTGGTTCGATGTCTACAGCCCATTAACAGTATTATGAATACCTCTCTCAATGCAGTCCCAGCATTCGCAATTTCGCGAAATTTTGTTTGTACACAAAATGGACGAGATTGCCAAGAATGATGTACAGCTAATACCCGAAAACGTGATTAAGATTGAGAAACCCATGCATTGTCTATACGACGATCTCGACTGAAGCATGCTAAAGAAAATCAAAACCCAATTGTGCGAGCTATCTGGGAGCAAAACTGCAAAAATCATATGCAGAACGGTGGATCGGAAGTATGCAAAATTCCTGTTGGCTCTGGATATGACCAATGCGACGAGCTGAGTTCACTTAGCCATTTCCATCCTTCTGTAGATAAACGAAATAGTCGCTCAGTTTTGGAACTAAAAGATGCTACTTTGTCGGCAGCAGCGATATCGGATCACTATAGCCTATAGCTGCCAAATGTATAAACTAACTTATCAAAATCAAGTCCTTGAATGGAAAACTTGTTTATTTGACAATATATCTACCAAATATTAGGGACAGTTTAGTATCCAATGCAACATTACAATCTCCGATGAAATCGTTCAAATTGGATTACTATAACATATGGCTATCATACAAACTTAACGATCGGAATCAAGCCATTATAGGGAAAACCTTTTCATTTAACGAGATATTTTCACCAAACTTGCCATGGCTTATTATGTAAGACAACTGTGTAATGTGCGAATAAATGATAAGGATCGAACTACTATAGCATATAGCTGTCATATAATTTGACCGATCAAAGTAAAGTTATCGTATTAAACCTTTTTTACTTATGAAGGATGTTATAGAATCAGACCAACCGAAGTTAATTTTTGTAATTTTTTCTCTGTACTCATTTTATTTTAATTAATAAAGTCATTAGGTAATTTTTGGCTCACCCTAATATATATGTATGAAGAAAAAATATATTATCTGCACAACACTCACCTGTAGTAGTTGAGTATTTGCGTGAATACACCCGGATGGCGATCAAAGAAATATTCATTCAGCACCGGATCATAATTGGCCAGCGCCTCCGTGAGACGGGAAAGGCGTGTGGCGGGTATTTTCTTCAATGTCGCCTTATAAGTTTCATATCTGTAACAAAGAAAAGAAATTTAAAAAAATTAAATAAAATATAAAATTAAAAGTCGGAGACGAGAGACAAAAAGAGAAGAAGAAGTGAAATATGTTATATATATGCAAACATGGATGCATATATATATATATATATAGGTAAGTACATAAGTATATGCATATGTATGTAGGTAAGTCAGTCCTATATGAGTCTGTCATTACACTAGTAATATCCATAAGAAATACTTGTAGTGTATGCTTTTGAATAATTAATTTCAAGTGGCACTTGAAATGACATTATAAGGCAAAAATATACAAATTCAACGCACACACTCATACATACATACTACTAGAAATATAAGGCGCACATTTGTGGTCTGCAACGTCACAGTGTCAGCGGTGGCTGGCAGTAAGGACGTTTTATTTTGGTTTTGCCCTTTAAAAAAGCCTTGACACATAATTTCATTAAAAGCCAAGTGTTTGACTATCACAAAACACACATACATACACATAAATAAACTTACACACATACTCACATGCATATGCAGACTTCAGTAAACGATATGTCGGGACACTTAGCAGCGGTGTCCTTGTGGCATATGGCGCTAATGCATTTAGAGCATGAACAAGTATGTATACGCAATAAGGTATATCAGTATGCATATATTTATATGTAAATATAGTTATATGTACCAAATGTAAGTATGCACATTTGTATATCTTCGAAAGCTGATGAAAGTTTCATTTTCTACGAAATCAATGTATGCACATACACACACCAGTCAACAACTTTATTTAAGCAATTTATTTCCCGAAAACAGCAGCTCAACTGGTTTTCGATAGTGTATGTAAATATGTATGCTTATATTGGATTCAAGCTTATAGTATCTTTTTAATCTTAAAGGTCAGTGGCTATTAGCTGTATCTATCAGAAATGACAAACAACGATGCGTCAAGATATGGTCAGTGAATTCGGAAAGTTTGAAAATTTGAATTTTCAGGAATATTCAAAATCATAAGTAAATAAATGTAATACTATGAGCAAAACTTAGTAAGACTATATCTATGATTTATAAATTCTGAATTTATTCTTCAAAATCTATGTCGTCAACATCAAAGGGACACTTATGCCCCAATGTTTTTTCCAATCCTCGTAACAGTTGTTGAAGTCAATTGCCGGAAAAGCCTTCAATAGCTTCAAATTGGGCCAAAAACTCACAAAGACTCAAGGCGGTATGCGATGGTGCATTATCGTGATGTAAAAATCAAGAGTTTTCGCTCATAATTTCGGTGCCGTTTTAGCAACCGCTCACGCAAATGACGCATAATACTCAAATAGTAATCCTTATTGACAGTCGGAATCCATTTGGAGTGCAGTACACCTCGATGAATGAAGAAAACTGTCAACATAACCATCATTTTTGACCTGAATTGACATGGTTGTTTTTGGTTTTGTCTGTTTCCGGTAGGATAAGCAGAGAGGTAAGACTAATTGTCAGCAATAATTTTCATTTCATGACATCTTTATGGTCGGAAAGCATGATCTCACAGACATTCACGCAAAAAATTTCGAAAACAATTGACTGATTTAAAAAAAAAAACAAAAAAAAAGTCTTTCAAATGGTTTTCACTCATGTTTTCGATATTCCGGCGTTGCCAGTATGATCTTTCACTGTTCATCGTCGATTCTCAAGAACAAGTTCCTTTATTTTATTGACTTGTTGATCATATCAGTTGATAGCCGTCCTGCAATTGATATTACTTACATACATATGTATTTAATAGTTTGTCTATTAGTGGTCCTTAATACATTGTATCCATCACTATCCAAAATAAATAGTCTGGCGTTGACGTCTATCCCGGCACCATGGCGGACTGCGAAGATTGACTTCATACACAAAGTAGGAAGGAAAGCATATTCCCTGGTAAAGTCCTCTGAAACTCTGAATGGAGTGATTTCAACCTCAACCTATTGCTAAGAGATAGCACAAACAAGTGATACACTGACGGCTCGAAAATGCCGGAGGGAATTGGTGCAAGAGACGCAGGAGTACTTATCCAACTCTCCATGCCTACGGGAAGTTTTTCGAGCATTTTACAAGCAGAAGTCTTTGCTATAAGTCGATGTGTAGAGACAAACCTCCAACGCAACTCTTACAACGAAAGTATGGCTATCCTCAGCGATAGCTAATCAGCACTTAAAGCGATCTCTGCTTAGGAGACTAAATCGCAACTGCTGCAGGAGTTAGTCAGCTCTGCATCTTCCACCTGCATGTAGAACTAGGGTAAAGGCACTTGGATCCACGTATCTATGCAGTGATCACCTTGTCTCAATGAAACCTATAAGTATATTGGCTTATATTCATCAATGAGCTGGGGCTATGTGAGTCGCTATGACAGAGGTAAGTATACAACAGACCTTACACAAACTGATCAATCAAAATTGAGGTCTTGCTCGATATTTCTTGAATTTTCCTTTAAGCCTGAATCCATAATAGAGCTAATTTGACCGCCTCAACTTTGTGATAAAGGTGATAAAGATCCGGTGAAGCCAAAGTGTTCCCCACATTATATATATATACTAGAGCCAGATTATCTCATATTTCTAAAATCTTTATCTAAAGACTAAAGTATAAGACATAAATTATCTCCATAAATATTTATTTAAACATAACTTAGTATTACAATACTATTTCACTTTAATTCTTTTCTGTCCTACACATAAGCCAAAATATTGCAGAATATTTTTTTCCAAAATCACTGACTGCGTAAGTTTACTTTTTTTCGGCAAGAGAGATAAACGGTTCCAACCAAACACAAATAAATCTTTCAATATTCTGACCTCTACGCTGCCGCCCACTTAACCCGCTTAAGTGGCAACGCATTTTTTTTTCCACATTGCAGCTTACATTGACAAAAAGCTGCTGCTGCTGATACTGTCAAGTGCATCACCAATGCAATGTCACATAGGGTATGCACATAGAAGATTTATAAGGTATATATATTTCAGATTTCGGTATATATTCGAACATATGTTAGCATACGTACACATGTATGTTTGAAGATAGTTTAAGTGACCAATAAAAATAAAACGGCACACCATAAAGTGAGGTTAAGTGCTTAAGATGTGAAGTATTTTTAGCGGCAATAGAACGGACGTGCTTCTAATTTATGATAGCAGGAAAATGAACTCGGGATATGAGATTTTTGGAATTGAGATAGAAATATTACTCAGTTTTTCTACAGTTAGTAAAAGCTACTAATTTTTAAGTAAACAAATCAGCAATCAACCTTTAAAGCAGACGTTGACGAAGGCTTGACAGACCCTAGTATTATGATTATTGAGCTTTAAAGCTCTGAGAGTATCGGCATTTACTCTAATGATCTAAATATAATAAAAAATCAAACCTTTATAAATCTTTAACACACGAGAGTACACTTGTATGGGCCGTTGCTGCTTTCTTTCGAAAAACTCTCTACAAATCACCTTGAAAATAACAGATACTAAGAGGTGCTGCTATATTGAAACATACCCCCGCTCTTCCTTTTACATGATTTTTTTAAATATGGCCAACAACTCAATTTAATTAAAGGTATTCCGAACCATTCAAAGAGTTTTCAGTGTCAGAAATAATAGGCTTTTCAATAGAGACGCTACAAAGGTAGGCTGATAGGGACATCAAATGATGTCATATTTTTTCTTTCTCTCTTTTGACACTTCTCTTCAGTAAAGCTTGCCATTTCGTCAAGGAAATATATAGGCGATCCTACAACGGTTGGTAGGTTGACAAGATTTCTCGAAATATTCTTTTTTTTTCCAAAATTTCAGAATTTCTGTGTTAATGATAAAAATTTTTTTGAAAAAATCCTGTTTTTTTTACCTATCTTTTGATGGTCATTGCAAATAAGAGCTCAATTAAGATTTTATCAACTTTTTTCTATGTAGCCTTTTGTTTAGGGGTTAAGTTAGTCTGTGCCATATAAATCGATTCGATTTTCATAATTCTGATTGCAAGAAATCGATTTTCTATCTTTCAAGCTTTACTTAATAAGTATTTGAGTGTATAAGTGTTTATATGCACATTTAGATACAAAATGATGGATACTGGGTAGATCTTCTACATCATATTTTTCAACTGGATTTTGACGAATTACGGTGATCTTCAACGCTCGTCTTATTTGAAACCAAATAAAAAACGAGGTTAATAAAAAATATGTTTAGAATCTTTATAGATTTCCAAGCATAAAGCCGCACAGATAAGTTCTAATCCATTTGCTGACGGTGAGCTTCAGTCTTTCGCACACTACTCTCGACAAGACTTTAAATGCGATCTTGGGGAGACGTTTCTCGTGGTAGTGGGAGCAGATTGTGGGGTCCCACTTTTAGTGTTTTGGACAGGGCACACTTGAATTCCAATCGTTGGACATGCTTTCGTCCAACCATATTCTACAAAGAAGCATGCTTCTTATCAGTTCTTAGCTGCCTTGCCACTCTGCAGTTTACCACGAGTGTAATTTTTATAATTTCTATTCGAGCCTCATCACAGTCGAGCAATGGAATATCTGTTCCATCGTCATCAATTAGGAAATTAGGTTCGCCATCTTCAGATGTTACACTTTCAGTGCTGTTCACCAGTTTGTGTGAGTGTTTCCTCCATAATTTTAGTATGCTCTGAATATCAGCCACTATATCTTGAAACCGTCTGTTAGTCGCCGCATCTTTTCGTAGAAATTTAAAAATGGCTCCCGTTGGCCAGCTTGGAAAGACTCACGTATTTCGTCCTCCTTTTTTTTTTTTTTTTTGTTGCATATGTGTCTCGTTCCTCTCTTCAACAGTTACCGACAGTTTCTATCCCACCCCGCTCGTGTTGTGATTGGTCGCATTATTGCGAAGTAAGCTATCTGTTTTCTCTTCAGTGTATCACGGCAGTCTCCATCGTACCATCTCTCTTACCAAAAGGGACTACTGTGATATGAGTAGGCAGTTGAAGAGTAAAGTCCACTCTCACTAAACAAAGACCAAACTCTACAAGTCCATTATTACTCCCAGTTTGATATGTGGTGCGAAGGCATGGCATCATCTTAGGAGTGTTCGAGAGAAAGATTTTGCGGAATATGTATGATACACTTTGCATAAGCAACGGCGAATATGGTAGTCGATGGAACGCTGAACTGTACGAGATGTAGGCGGACATTGACATACGTCGAAGCAAGAGACAGTGACTGCGCTGGCCAGGTAAAGTTGTCTTGATGGCAGAAAACACTCCAACTTTGAGGACTTCCGATTCAGTACCCGCCAGTGCAAATAGAGGAAGAGGAAGGCCTTCACTCCGTTGAGGAGATCAAGTGGAGAAGGTCATGGCTGCACTAGGTATCTCCTTTTGGCGTCAAGTAGCGAATAGAAGAATCGACTGGCGCGACGTTCTTAACTCTGATATAACCGCCTAAGCGTGTCAACGCCAGTAAAAAAAATGTATGAAGTCATGTATGAAATGAAGAGCCCTCAGACTGAGACATATGTATATGACCCTTCCGTAATATCAAACGTGTTTTTTTTTTTGCTTTTTTTTTTGTTCTCATTAAAGTTTTTAGCTTTACATGACAATGGCGGACTTGTAAAGAAGATGAGTGTGTATGAAAAAAATCTTTAAAAAAATCGTATATAGTTGACCTAACCAATTAGGGAAACCAGAAGACTATGAAGAAAGTCCACTACTTTCCTGAAGACTCCACATTTGGAAAAAAAATGCAACAGACAATAGTACTAAATTCAGCTGTTAGGCCCCGAGGAAATGTCGTTCAAAGCGATTGTCATGCCTCTGTATGATACGTCCGGCTTCCGTGGGACTAGTGACGATATATTATATAAGAGGCCTCTTTTTTATATATTTTTTCTATACGTAGCTACAATTTAAGCACGCTTAGCAGTTCTCAATCCATCAAATATCCTTTCAACTAAACTAAACAGCAGCGATTCTCAAGGTTGTTCAGTGGTTTGTACTACAAAAATTCAAAAATACGTTCTTACAATAGATAATCACATACATGTACATTATGTACAAGCTCAGCTAAACAAATATCCGACAAACACAACTTAGCGGTAAATGTCAGCTGACATGAACTTCAATAGAACTAACATGTCAAAGCATTTCCCCAACTTAAACCAGCTAAAACTGCATAAAATGCAAATTTTTATAAAAACAACATCAACAACAACGTTGAAATATTTGTGAATCTAACCCCAAATCGTGTTTAAAATAGCAGTCAAGCGTTGCATCAGTATCAGCTAACCACAGATGAGCAGCGAAAACACATGAGGTCAAACAGACACACGCACATACATATGCACATATGCAAACAAATAATTTAATTTTGAACTACGCTTGTCACATTTTCAACACAATATGATGGAATTTGTGGTTAGACTACATGAAATTTCGATTTTTCCATGATTTATGCAGCAACCGGAGTCACTTTGATATGCACACAGAGGCGCGGCGCACGTGGGGTGGTACATGGCGTATACGTAACCAAATAAATTACAGCACAATAAAGAATGCTCACACTTAATTATTGATAAGTAATAATTGAAAACGATAAATAAATGGAACACCTGGTATTTTATTAAATGAGTGTGTCACCATGTGTGTGCATATAAATATAAGTCTCTGATTATACACATACATATATGTAGTATATATGTATCAGTGTGTTGTAATGCATAATGCAACGATTTAATTAATCCATAACGACAGCTGCGCAACGAAACAACAACAAAAATAAGAAAAAATTTTAATTTAGGCAGCTAAATACCCTGCACAGTTGCGTTTGTTGTAGCTGGAAAGGGTTAAAAATACCTTTATCGTAATTTTTAACAGTAAGTTTGTATGGCAGCTAAGTGTCATAGTAGTTCGATCTAAAAAAGTTTATTAGAGAAATGTAACCTTGCTAGAGAAAATAATTTGTGCCAAAGTTAGTGAAGATAACTTATAAAATAAATGAGTTTCTCATACAATAACTTTATTTTGATGGGTTAGATTGTATGACAGCTATATGCTATAGTAGTCCGATCTGAAAAAAATTATTCGAAGATTGCAGTGTTGCTAGAGAAAATAGTATGTGCCAAAACTTTGTGAAATAGCTTGTAGAATAAACAAATTTTTCATACAAGAACTTTATCTTGATCGATCAGTTTATATGGCAGCTATATGCTATAGTGATCACATTTGAAACAATTTATTCGGATATTATAGCGTTGACTTGTTGGCTAATCTGTGCAAAATATTAAATATATATCTGCTCAAATAAAAGAGTTTCTCATACAAGAACTTTATTTTAATCAGTCAGTTTGTATGGCAGCTATATGCTATAGTAGTTCGATCTAAAAAAAATTACTCGAGGATTGTAGCCTTGCTAGAGAAAATAATATGTGTCAAATTTTGAAAAAATATCTTTTCAAATAAAAAAGTTCTCCATACAAGAACTTATTCTTGATCGTTCTGTTTGTATGGCAGCTATATCTATAGTAAACCGATATCGCTGATTCCGACTAGTATGCGATTTCTTGAGGATAAAAAGACATGTGCTCAATTTCAGATCAATATCTTAAAAATGTAAACACTAAATAGTTTATAGACAGCTGGACCCCTTTGTATGGTATAATTATTTGCATTTATTTAGTAATTTATGTATTGTATATACATACATAGTATGAACACACCTCATATGTATATGTACACATCTATAAAAAAAGGTAAAACATATTTAAAGCCATCGGTGTATTTTTAATGCCTTTGCATAAATTTACAACGCTAAAAATAATTTTGAACAAGTAACCAAGATGTTTACTGCTACACACACATACCAACACATACACATAAACATATATGTACACCTATTTATTTAGCTCAGGCATTCCAATAGCGCTATTAATACACGGCATATAATCCAGATGCGCGACCCATCGCTACCGGTGCACTCGTGTGCACTGAGCTGTGTGCACACTTTGTGTTGTGCCGCGTTAACAACAACAAAAACAATAAGCAGCTGAGCTGCGCTAAGCTGTGCGCCATTTCATACATCATTCAGCAGTCAGCTGTTGGCACAACTTTGGAGGTGTGGTTGTTCCGTTGCTACGATGGCACGTGATTGCAGTAAGCCGTATGTATATATGTACATATGTATGTATGTATAATAAACAGGTGCATGTAAATAAATAGGCGCGCATCTCAGAACATGCAGCTGCATCGCACGCCAATGTAGTTTTCTTTAAGCTCATTCGCACGCTGCTCAAAGCGTAGCGCAATGCCAGTGCACAAGTAAAATGTCGATAAGTATTTGTTTACCCAGTGAATAAAAGCAGAGTAGCTGTTGGGTAGAACTGGTGAAATAAGTTTGCCATATTTTGTAGATTGTGTTTGTGAAGCACAGTGGGATTTAAAGAGTTCTAGTTACTTTCATGTAATTAATACTTTATTAAAACTTATTGAAATTTTAAAGTCATTCAAGAATTTTTTTTAGAATAAAATTTCAGGATTGGAGAAGTTTATTTCGAGTTATCCAATATTTTCGGAATTTCATTCAAATTAATTTCATATCGACAACATACTCTAATAACATTTCTATCGTTTTATAAAGTAGTCGGTAATTTCGGGATTGGAAAAGTTAAATGCGGGATCCCGAATATTTTCGGTATTTGACTCAAATTTATTTAAAATTGATGAAAACATATTTATTATAAAGTAAAAATTTGGAATTTTTTTAAAATACTTTAAGAATTTCGGGATTGCAAAAATTAATTATAAAAAAAATATTAATAAGAATCAATAAATTAAAAAGTTGGTACACGTTGGATTCTTATTTCATGCGCAAAAACCAAAACCTCGGAATTTAATTTCGGAATCCCGAAAATTGTAACGATAAACAAATTAGTATTTTTTTTTCAACATTTCTGAACAGTTAATATTATAATTCAATACAATTTATTTTAATTCGTTTTCGCTTTTTCGATTTTTCTTTAAAATTTAGCTAAGTATAATGATAATCCCGAAGGTCCAAAGTATGACTAATCAATTTCTTCTTCTCTAAATTTTAATAAATTCATGTAAATAATTAATTTCAAATAATCCTTGCTTGAATCAGAATAGTAAACGTCTAGTTGTTGGCAAATATCGAAATTTHGGGACTTGAAAATTTATTGGGCGGGATCCCGAAATTGTTCAGGGCATGAAAACAATGTAATTACTCATAAATAAATTTTGTTAAAAATCATACTAAATTTCAGCGTTGAAAATATTTTTTTTACGATAGAAGGAAATACGACAACGGGATCCCGGAATTTTTTGTTACCAAATAAAAAAATGTATTTATCTCTCTCCATTTCTGAAAAGCTAAGAAATCTACTTCTTCACATTTAAATTTTAATAAATTTTCTCAACTTAAAATCGAATTTCGAACTTCTAGCCATTTGCAAATATCGATGTTTCAGGAATCAATATTTTATAGTGAGGAATCTCGAAATTTTACAGGTCATTTATTTACTAATCACCATATGCATTTATTTAGAAACCTCTGATTCTTTTAAAAAATATCAAAATTTCGGGATTGGAAAATATATTTCGGGATCCCGAAAAGTTACGGTGCGTAAGAAATATTTTTTTTTTCAACAGACACCTGTTTTTATTAAACACCTGGAAACCGGTATAGCGGGAACGTGAAAATTTACGCAACTGATTTTGTTTAGAAATCTTCGAAAAAAAATCGTAAGTAACAACATTTCGGGACTGGAAAAATGTATTCGAGGACCCCGAAAATTTTGGGTACACATGAAAAATTTACAGATGACCTACTGAACAACTGAATTTAACTGATTATTTGCATACCGATAATTTAGCGAGTATGAAAAATATTTGAATCACTAGTAAATCTAATAAACACCTAAATTTATTTCCAAATCTTTGAAAGAATTGCGAGTATCAAAATTTCGGGACTGGTAAAATGTGTTTCGGGATCCCGAAAATTTTGGACACACCAGAAATAATTTACATACATATGTATGTGTTATAGAACAACTGATTTTATCTGATTTTTTGCAAATAAAAAAAATCATAGTCTGAAAAAATGTATACCGGGATCCCGAAAATTTAGCGAGTATAAAAAATATTTTAGTTACTAGTAAATCTAATCAATTATGTCAGAATCCAAAGCCATCATTCATTGTAAAATTATGTGGATATGACTTAATAACACACATTATGGCAGCAAAACCTCATTATGAATATTTTGTGAAAACCTGTTTATGGACTCCTCAGTGTAAAATTAAACTGACTCGAAACAAAATGGTTCACCAGGTGTACAAAGTTTTATGTTCCAGACGCATTTACCGGTTGTAAAAGTATTTATTGTTGTTATTTTCTATTCATTGAACAACTCGCATTCAGTAAAGCATATTGCACTAGCACTCATACAACGAAAACAAACGCACACATACACAACTAAACATAATGCATTAACAACAGAAAGTTACAAGTGCGCTTTTGAAATCAGCGCAGAAGTGCTTCGCAACTTAAAGTGCACATATTTGCTGAGGCTACTGCAGCCGACAGCCGATTGTTTGCTATGATTTTTTTGTTGTAAACATTTTTTTTTAATTTTCAACTTTTTTTCTGCTTTCAAATGACCCGACATGTGTTTGAATACAAAATTACTCAGAATTGAGGATGTGAACAAATATGAATGTATTTTTAGCTATGTGTGTATGCACATATCACAAAGCGTTTTGACGCATTGTTTTTCCTCGCTTTTCCATTTTTTGTTTGTGTTTTGTTTTGAAATAACGTACGTGACGTTTGCTCTGGAATTTCGTGCGTTTGTGGAACTTTCGTAGAGGTCACGTTTTCTATATGTGTACTTTTTGATATTTCCTTTGAATTCAGCGTAAAACGACTACTATAAACATATAAAGATCGTGTCAGAACAACTCAAATATGTAAGGCCTAGTGAAAAGAGAAATTAATAATCAAACAAACAAAAACAGTATGAATTTTCCATATACAGGAATCATTCGCTATCAGGTGCGTAATATAAATTGGATGTATAGGAACACGCAGCTTTTGACGCACCACTATTTAGTCTTGCGTGGTCGCGTTGAAATACAATCCCTCTCTTATTGACCACAGCTACTTACTTCATGCTGGCCTAATCCTAACTTCAGCGCCAATTGCTAGAGTATCTTGTAGTAGATGATTTCCTGCCAATCCCACCTAAAACATAGTGAAGTCTTCCTCATTGTAAGTCCTGACTTAACCACCGTTCACAATGCGATTCAACCAAGACCGTTTTCGCGTGACGCTACCTTTACGGATAGTAAGTAATTTTTCATCACCAGTAAATATCCGCTTCAAATTTGGTTGCGACTCACTACCAATTAACAAATGGGAAACTATTATTTTGACCAATACTTTCATCACTTGGTTCAAATGTATGGCAAGATCTTGCTTGGATCTACTAGTCACTATTTCAATCTACCGAACTAAAGTTATAATTATCCCTAAGATTAAATTTTTTCGATGAATAAAAATTCTAGTTCACAAATCTGAACAAAGTTCGAAGCCTTCTTCTTCTTCCTTATTAACATATGCCTCTGTACCATGTAGCAGGGCAGAGATGTTGAGTAACTTTTAGAGTTTGGTCTTTTTTCACGGTAAGAGGACTTTACTTTCCAATTGCCTGCTCATTCCAAAGCAGCACCTGTTGGCAAGAGTTATTCTGCGGTGGATTTCAACATTGACATTGTTGATGGTGTAGACGCTGCTCCCATGATAGACGAAATTAGCTACGGTTTCGAAGTTATGACTATCAAGAGTGACGTGTGAGCTATCCCGCACGTATTGTGGTCGCTTGTAACGTCGCAAGGTAGGCAGAATTTTTTCATTCTACTACAACACGACACTCCTCATCGCGCCAGTTGATTTTTTGTTTTGTCCGAAAACCAATGATTTCGTTTGCAGCTGTACGTAGAAGCGGTGGACGTATTTCAGTTCAACAGTTACCGAATTGCTGGTGAGTGCTCTCAAGAATAGCTGTGCAAGTCAAGCAGAAAATCATTCGGCTGTCTGTTCTGATTGCAGTTTCTTGACGTCGAACCAACATTCCTTGTGTTTCTTAACATATTTGTTACTCTACAGATAAGGATGCGTACCTCGGCTGCAACGAGATAGTGATTCGGGTCAGTGCTAGGACCACGGAGCGTACACACATCTAAAACACTGGAGACATGTTTTCCGTCTTTGACAACATGATAGATCAGGTTGATGGCACTTCGATCCGGAGACAAGCAGGTAGCTTGATGAATTTTCCTATGTTGGAATCTAGTACTACAGATAACCATATTCCAGGCACGGCGAAGCCGATCAGTCTCAACTTACTTGGGCTGATTTCATAATGGAGGCTGCATTTACCGACCGTTGTGCGAAATGATAATAGAGGGCATCTTTTTAGACACATCGTCCTTCTCTTCCGGCGGGGTGTGGTCGCAAATCAGCGACATGTTCATTCACCGGGGTGAACGCCAGGACCCGACTGAGTCTCTCTTCCATCACGAATTCCACACCGAATTTGCGCTTCTTTATATGGCCATTGTAGTAAAATTTTTTACCCTCACGAGGACATCAACTAGCTCGATATCCGCAGCTTCCCAATTAAGGGACCGGACATTCCAGTTGCATGACCTTTAATGGTAATCCTTAATGCGTTTGTCATGATCGTCATCGAAAGGGGACTTTCTCATTTTTCTTTGAGCAAACTCTCGCCCCGCAAACACCAACTCATTTAACATTCCAGTAACCACCGCAAAATGGCGCATAAAAAGCACGAAAATGTCGTATTTAATAAAAATCACATCACCGCACAAAGCAAAACTTAAATAATGAGCGCACTAATGAATCGCTTTTCACGAGCAACCACGTCAATTACAATTGAATTCAAGTTATTGTGCAGCAAATTTTGCGATATTTTGCACTTTGCTCGAAACCGCACTCATTTATGTGCTCTTTGCACTTCGCAAAGTAACTTTTTCGCTCGCTCATAGTTTAACCCTTTTTACGTGTAATTATTGTTTCCTTTTTCTTCTTCTGCTACACACACACTTCAAGGCAAAAGTTTTGCTACAATTCGCACTAATTACCGGCAGTCGCTAATCCTCATGCAAGCGCGTTCACTTCTTAAGTTCACACACACACACAAGTTGGCAACACTGGCTGACGGAAAATGCATTATAAGAATAGATGTTATTGTTGTTTGCGCTTTGTTAATGCTTTGTATTGTTTTTGTTGTTAACTTTTTTCCACATCTTCTACCACTTCTTCTCTCTGCATCTTCCGTCTGTTGTTCTTGCGCGCATTGAACTTTCCACAACTCATTTAATCCGCCACGTTCGCGTTTCACACCCCAAAGCAACACTGTCATTAATTGTAATTACGGTGTGTTGTCGGAGCCCCGGTACATTACCGCACAAAGAGCGCCGTGGCAGCGAAACAAAGTCATTCTAACACCAGCTACCAGTTAATTTTGCGAAACTCTTGCCAGCAGGCACACTCCCGGGGGTAGTCAGAGCGTAGGGTACACGGTAACTCGACGGCGTCACTGTTGCGCTAAGCAGCGCTCCATTTTCGGTAGTGAGCATTTAACCGTTTTGCTTAATTTGCCAGCTCATTCGAGTGACGCTAAAAAGGTTGTCTAAGTGAGTCACTGTTGGTGGAGATAAACAGGGGAAGACGAACGCAAACTCGTTTGTTTTACAAGTGAATATTGTTTTTTTTTTCCACACCACGTTACGTTTCGAGGAGCATAACGTTGCTGTTGTTGCTTTTTGTTACATTCCTGTTGACAGTGTAATGTCTGCTACTTACCACAACTACTGGCAGGTCACGCGCAAGAAATCCTTCGGACTTAACTGTCAATAAACTCGCCGAAACACACACCTACTTAAATGGTGCTCTCGGGCGTTGAGCGCTGGTTGGCATTTTTGTTGCTATTACAGCTGCTCATCTCATTGCATGTGCGCATCTTTATGTCAAGTGTAATGAGCAGATTGTTGTTTGACGTGGTACAAATTCTTTTGTATCACGCTCGTTAAATTTAAGTGCAATCTATTTTCAAATAAAACGTGTGAAACCGTGAAGAATGTGGGTGGAAATTAAATGAAGAGAAATTACTTCGATTTTAATATCATATGCCATACCTATTGGTAGTCCAACGCGTTGCGTTCTCCGTAAAACAACATATCATGGGTATGGAGGCTGTAGGTGTGTATCATAGCTAAATTTGATAGTTTAGCATGGACATATACCATGTACCATGGCGGTGGTTTTTACCTTAAAATCTTCGAAGACTTCGATAAGGCTTCAACTACAAAAAGCTGCAACGACTTGGATGCATCTGCATGTCGGTTGCAATGCTCACTTGTCCGACGGCATCACTTGAAATCATGCTTGAGCTCACACTATTTCACTTAGTAATCGGTCGAGTACCCAAACATACACTACTCTAAATGACAGCAGAAGGATGTGCCAGAGGTAAGGTAATCTCATTCCAGCCAATGTAATAGTTAAGTGGTGTAATGCCATTGGCTCTTCTCCCAAGGAATAGCATTACAAAAAGACAAGCTTCACCAAAAGTTCAAGGTTACCCTAATTCGCAAGGCTGAATAAAATGATTTCACTCTCGAGCTACTACTTATGGATAGTACAACCAAATGGTACACCGACCGGTCGAAAACGTCGGAGGAAATTAGTGCAGGAGTCGCAGGAAAACCAACCAAACCCTCAATATATATGGAAAGCATTTTTCAGGCAGAAATCTTAGCCATAAGTCGGTGCATAGAGATAAACCACCAACGCAACTATCGCAACAAACTTATAAGTATATTTAGAGTTATTGATGGCAATCTCTGCCTATGGTGTAGAGAACGGCTGAATAACCTGGCGGAATCTCTGAATTCAACATTTATTCGCAAAGGCCATGGGATCCATATTTCCAAATAGAGATCATATCGCCTCACTACCACCTAGCAGTACATAGCACTTTATCAATATGCTGGGGCTAGGCGAGCCCCACTTAGGAGATGGCACAATAGAACTAAAGTCGCGGTGTAATCCATTTCTATCTATCTTATCTAAACTCTCTCTCAATTTCTCTCGCTACATTATATTTAAAAGTTGGTAAGGAATGTTTTCTCATTCTTTGCTCTCTCTTTCAGGCGATAGTACTACGGGATAGAAACATAGTTGAACTGATACCTTCAGCATATAACTCGAGCTAAATTGCAGTTTTTTTATTCAGTTATTTTCTATCATGAGACTCCTTCTAAATACTGCTGGATAAAATATTTCGAGCTGCAGAGCTGAATAGAGCAGGGACAATCTTCCACAAGAGCGTACATCTAATGGCATCCGCCGACTTTCTCCAGGTTGGAAAAAGAAGCGAAGTAAATGGTTCTGCGGAAGATATATTGTCCGTTTCATAATGGCATTGACAAATACTGCACTCGATGGAAAATTGGTTGTTAGAGATATACGTCAAAATTGACATAGTTCAGCGAATTAAGAGAGAGCGGCTACGCTGGCTAGGTCATGTCATCCGAATGGATGAAAATACTTCAGCTCTGAGAGTAGGAAGAAGAGGAAGACCTCCATTCCGCTGGAAAAGTCAGTTGGAGCAGAACCAAGCAAAATCATCATGGTCAAGTAGGTCGGTACTGACCGCATTAATCGATGCAAAAAACTCGATGACGCAATTGTGTGAGATGACACGAGCTTGCTACTGAGAATAGTTATAAAGAAAAAAATGTAAGGCGATTTACGTTCAGCTTTTGGCATTAGTGCGACAATGAAATATAGAGTGAAAAAAATGGTCAAAGCCTATCATGTCAACCGATTAAAATTACAGTGCATTCTGCAAAACATATATGATTCAACAACAAATCAACTCCGAGAACTATCGATGAACGTATAGAGGTATGAGGGATATGATAGAGCAGAACAGCATGATCGACTACCGGTATTTTTAGGTGCCAGGAAAGCTTCTTTTTCAACTTAACTTCTTCTACACCCTGGCGAATCTGGTAGTGGATCATAGAATTAAGATACTTTTGTAGGTTCCTCGGTAGACCGCTGATTACTCAACCAATCATTGTGGTTTCTAGTAGATTTTGCAGAATGTAGTTTTCTCAGTTATGAGAGCTTTTTCAGTATTTAAAAGAATTTTGAAAACAGTGTCATTCACAGTATATTTTGAGTTTATATTCTCTGACACAAAAAACTTAATAATCTTCGTTAAAGACCTCAATAATTCAATAAATTTTTACATTTTCCTCCAGCCGCAGGGAGAGCAACATGTACGCAAGTACCCTGCTACTCACGAATATCTGCTTGTGAATGTATAAAAAGCAAATAAATTGCGCTACTCGCTATGAATAATCAAAAACATATGAGTACATAAATTGGTTTGGGGTGTGTTGGCTAACCGAACCAACAAACTTGTAACTTAATGGAGCCGACCACATTTGTACGTGACAGCTTTTGGCTCAAAATTAGGGTCGTAACATTTTTGCAGCTGAGCCGACGTTATTTACTACTACATGCGTGTATATATACTGGTATATATGTACATATGTA
This sequence comes from Bactrocera latifrons, assembly GCF_001853355.1. Classification (NCBI taxonomy): domain Eukaryota; kingdom Metazoa; phylum Arthropoda; class Insecta; order Diptera; family Tephritidae; genus Bactrocera; species Bactrocera latifrons. The sequence continues at coordinate 132,879 of NW_017535241.1, forward strand.
TGTATATATCTCATTTATGTGTGTATGTAGGCACATATATATACACACTATATATACATATGTACATATTTGTGTATGCACCAGTTAGGCTGATACAACCTGTGTTTTGGCTTTGGCAGGTAGTGTTATATGCCACATACATGTGCGCTAGGTGGATTTTATATGCACGTATACAGAGATATGTTTGTTGGCAAGTAAGTGTAATTTGTTTGGACCCAATGCAGCGCTTAAGGCATTTTACCTCGCGACACGGAAATGCCTGCAGCTGCGGCGTCAAACGGAAGTTGAAAGTGTACGCAACCACGAGTGCTTAAAGCGAAAATGGCCTACATTCAGTAAAATGATACTCGCATACCCAATAAGCGAAAAGGTTGGAGCAGATATAGACGAGAGTTATGTAAGTGCGGAGAAGACGCGTAGTGGGCTTTATTATAGATGGATCGAAGCTAGGAAGGAACTTTGGAGTATTAGTTTTCTGTAACGAGCTTCCCGTCAATCTTAGTTTTAGGCTAACTTGTCTTTGGAGTGTTTTTCATACAGAAGTGGCTGCCATCAAAGTGGCGGTAGACGGACTGCTGCGAGATGAGCTGCTAGGAAAGTGAGCATTTACTTCTACAGCCGAGGCGAGTATTAATGGGAGCCTCATATCGGAGTGTATTAGAGTATTTTAGTTACGTACTATAATGAATCGGCGTTTTTAATTATCCAAGTGAGATTCCTGTTAGCACCGACCTTTTAACCTAACCTAACCCAAGCTTTCGGGTCCATTGACAGTGAAAATTGGAGCGAACGAGAGCGCTAAGTTCCACTCCAATGGCTACACTAGAATGGTTATTCAATTTATAATACCACCAATTGAAGTTACATTGGAAAACTCTGCATAAAAAAAAAATCAACATTCGCTCATGCGAATTGACTCAAGTCACATTAAAAAATGGTGAATGAGCAGCAACACGTGACCCTTAGCGGTACTCCCTACATCTACACGGATAGAGCAAAAACAGCTGATAGAGAGAATGCCTTGATATAGATCTCAGGCCAGACCCTCAGCGAAACTTTCAACATGGATGCACCAAAAGCTGATAGATAGAACGCCTGGATCTCAGACGCCCTTCAAGTTGCCAGAATACAATACTTGCAGTCCAGTAAAGCTGCTCAGATAGATTATAATGCAGGGAACGACATAAAGAACATCAGAACGGCCAACAGGCAAGAGGCAGCTAAACATCAATCGCACATCGCATTGAGTTAGAGAAACTGGGCGACATTGCATATTGTGACTGCAGGAAAGCGATTCCGCCAATTCGAGATACCAGGTCCTTCTCTTCCTGATCTCTCCACCTGTGGGGTTTTTTCTCTTCCTTTGCCGCCACCGACGGTTATTGAATCGAAAACCTTCAAATCTAGAGTGATTTGTGAATGAGTGCGAAATTTGTTTCGGAAAGCTGAGTCCATGGTAGGCAGTTCATACTAAAAGTTTTCAGATATGAATTTTATGAATTGAATCCGACTGAGCATACATAAAAGTACACTTTTACCTTCTACCGGCATATATACTAAAAAATGTATACCATCATGGTTCACTGGTTATATTTCCAGTATTATTGCGTTACAAATACTTACGCATCTTACATCAGCTCCACTGAAGATGTCTGTGAACGCCTGCAATTTGCTAGAAAGGACACAGCAACCTCACAGCCAGCTATTTCATTATATTGCCTCGCTTTTTGTTTATTATTTCATATTTTCACCCCCTCACCTACATCAATGCAATACACTGTCATGCATTCATTGAAGTTTTTCGAAACACTGGCGCCTCCTGCTGTTGCGCGAACCCTCCGCCACTTCCACGCCTTCCAAACAATTTCGCATCAAAAGCGAACGGAAATGAATGAACGTAATGAATACACGGAAATTGAAGGCGCGCACTCAGTAGCAGCGCAGTTTATTAAAAGGCCAAAAATTTAATGAAGCGTAAAGCCGTTGGAGACACTGAGCGCAGCGAACCCAGTCAGCCAGCCCTCCAGCCAACAAAGGCGCGTGGACAATGTAAGACCGATATCAGCGTTTAAGCAGGCCTTTGGCTGGGTGCACAAGTAAAATGGCGGCAGGGACCGGCATTTGACAGGTGGGTGTGTCTGCTAAACTGGGAGTAAAATAATTAAATAGTGAGGGAGAGAAATGCGGTTTGTTATTAAATAACTTGACATTTGCTTTCCTCAATTTATTTCAAATATAATGGTTTTTATATTAATAAAGTACTAGAATTCATCTCGAAAAGTTCCAAGCAAATCTGACGAAAATTGAACTCAAGGGATGGACCATCTGAGACATTGCCGCGGCCAACATTTGAAATAGAGATAGATAGAAAATTTGCCAATGATAATAGAAATTTCCCATAAAATTTTAAGATTTGTTTTTTAACTGTGAACCAATCGACCCCTTGTCTCATAGGGCACGCCAAAAGTGACTTTTTAGTTATGTCACAGCATCTCAACAATGGATTATACTCTGCTCAACAGAAGCCACTTCGGTGAGCGACGTGTGGCATTTTTGGGAATGCGATTTATCCATCAAAGTAAACATGGATCAAACTCGAGCCAATAGACTCGAATTACCGATTCTACTAACTGATTATGTCGGCCGAATATTGAAAATCAGTCCTATCGTCCGATACCTCACCTCTCCCCAGTAGAGAAGATATTTTAGGCCTTGCTACCCGACCTTCACGCATCACCTGAGTCTGGCAAACCACTAGCATGGCTTACGAAAAACACTTTTCGACATAAACGCCCTTATAGTTCTTGGGCTCAAAGAAACACCACCCTGTGTGAGAAGAATTCTCGTAACGTTGGACTTGTTAAAAGCTTTTGAAACAGTCGACTACACAACTTGAAGACATCAAAAATCTAGGCTCCCACCAGTTCTGAAGAGGTGGACTATGAATTACCAGAGCGGCCGAAAAATAAACGGCCTTTCTCGCTTCCTCGCTACACGGAATCTAACACTCTCCTCACTAAATCCACAGCGACTATATTCATTAACTGGTCGAAGGTGTATAGTACAGACTCGACTTTAATAATGTAGTCGATGGCATTGAAATTCCAACTATTAAAAATCTTAAGATATAAGGTGTGATATTCGACATTCTTGCTCCTTCACTCCTCACCTTCGTATTGCCAAAGTAGAAAGTCGCAATAAAGTCCACTAGTTGCTAACCGGCAGCACATGGGATAAAGACAAAGAAACGTTGTTGGCAACATACAAGGCAATCGGTCGGCAGGTCCCTAACTACGGCGCACCAATATGGTCGCCTGGAAGACAGTTAAACGCAGTCGAGAAAGCTACAGACATGTCAGAACAATGCACTTCGGACTACAAGAGGTCTTCCTCAACTACGTCGATGACATAAAACAATTTGCCGACCAGACTTTGGACGAAACCAGTTTCTGATATGCAATAACCGACATTTACAGTGGAGCCATAAACACCTTCACCGATTCCCTCACAGTGAAGGGCGTACTTGGAGTCAAATCACCATTCATTACAGACGAAGAGCTCGTGTTAAACTCCTACATATGCAGAATCGATCCCGACATATCAAATGTATGTCCAGCGTGTAGCGAGTCCCCGCATGATACAACCACCTTTGTATACCCAGCTAACCCTACACATCTGACATCTCTCTACTAATGGTCCGACTCCGTCGAAACAGCACGATTCTGGGCCTACAGTTTCATAACTTCGATGACAACATATCTGAACCTTAGCATCCTAACGTGGTCCAGATAACCGTTATACCTACAAACCGAATATTGAACCACTATGCGCAAAACGAACCGTTATTTTTGTAATAAACTTGTAGAATTTGCTAAAGTTCCAAGAAGGTCCGACGTTTTCGTGCTCAATGGTTATGTGAATAAGTAAAATTTTCGTATTTGGGACGAAGACCAATCTGGTGAGAGCTGTCATATCATCCAGAAAAGAACATTGAAATACAATATTTAAGCAACAATTTCTCTCTCTTAAAGTACCTTTAAACAGCCATCTCATTGGCAGTGATACCACATTTACACAGATTTCTATTTTAATTTTTCTTTTTTTCGTACCAACCAACTATTCATTAGCCACTTTAGCTCAGCCATAAAGCCGGCGATATTTCCAAGAATAACAATGCGCGGAAATTTAGTGGCGGTAGACAAAAGCCAAATAATGCCGGGGTGACACAGCTGTAAAAATCAGACAAACGAATTGCAAAGTGCCACGAACGCCACCAACAGACGACGGACCAAAATTGAAAGAAAATCTGAGAGCGCTTGCAAAAAATCGAAACCAATACAAAACAGTGTGGAACGCGGCAGATACCCAGAAATCAAAAAGAAATGAAGTCGATTTTTAGTTATTTGAAAAAAAAAAAAAAGGAAGTACTATGTTGTCTGAATGCCTGAAATCGTTAGAAATCGTAAAGCCAATGAGCTTGCAAGAAAAGGCACCTTTATCCAAATTCCATTGGTATGAGCAGGGATTCTGCAGTCATCGTTCTTCCTATGAGCCTCATGCGAGCTCAGAAGTGCTGAGCAGCAACCAACTTTTCTGGGGTTTCAAAGATTTTACATCACCGCAGTGATTGGGGTTCTAACTATACACCGTTCCATTGACATACACGCGGTAAAAACCATTGCAATTTACTTGAGTACCTGCCGAAGTCGGCCTAACTTTACGGTGCTTTTTTAAACCCCATAGATCAATACAATGCATTGATTAGCGCCCCAAATAATGAATGCTTTTTGCATGTATTTTTTGGTTCCAATTGGTCGGTCGGAAAGGACACCTTTTCCACCTTGGTCGGGCCCGAGGTCGATCAAAAACAACTGCCGTGATATGGGTGCAGAACCCGGCTTTGTCAAAGTTACATTGAGGAAAATTAGGTGGACACAGCTAGACCAGCTTTCGCCAGACTATAGTGGAAACATCTCGGTTGTTATACTTTCTACGCACCACGCGAATAGGCTTGAATTGATATTAGACGCCTCAATAAATTCGTGGTAGGCTCTAGACGTTTCGAGCTATCTAAGTGGGATTATATAAGAATGTAAAAAAAAAAAACAGTCCTTAAAATTTCAGTATACTTTATCAGGATGTTACATAAAGGGATATGTTTAGGATGTTCGAATTTCGTTGCTGCTTGAAGAAATCAAATGGCATTCAGCTCAGAACAGTTTCATTTAAAACAAAGAAAATGAAATAGAGTGGTAAAGGATGGGAAGTTAGGGTATACAACGGGCGGATCAAGTGTACAAGAACTTAGGTCCTTAAAGTGTTTGGAAATTTAGAAAGGTTAGGAAGATACTGTCTATATCAAATGGACCAAGTGAGAGAGAAGTCGTTAAAGGCTTACGAATCAACTTTTAACGATTTCGGTAGATAGGTTTTGAGTCGATAATACAAAAATAGACTAGTATTTTCTCTAAAATTCTATTACATTTACGAATTCCCTACTTTTGCACCATGTCATATATCATTTCCGAACTGGGTTACACACCAACTGCCATTGCAGTTGGCATAAAAATCAAATCCAAAGCTGCCTTTGTGCGCCTTTCAATGAAACAAAAAAATCACTTATGGCATTTCGCGCACTTCCTCGCTCTGCGAGCGGATGAACTTGTCTAAATTGCGCTATCGAGCGCGTAAAGAACTCAGACGCACACAGACATACAAGCTACCATATAATATATACTTATAGCACCAAAGGCGGGCGTGATACGTCTGCCCAGCGCTAGTTTGAGAAGACGTGCCGCTTAAGTACTAGACAAACAAAGAATATGCCACACCCAGGCACATACACACCAACGTTTTAATGATAATAATCACAGACTAAATTACGCTGAATCAGCGAATATGTAATGATACGAGCCACAATATGGCATATAAAACACACGCACACCCTCATATACACCGATACAATCGGGGGTATTGTCGCCATCATAAAAAAATTGTAATGTTGCATGAAATGAGGCAAACGAGCAGTTGGTGACTTTATGGCTATGGGAATATCATGAAAGAATAACCAAGTGGTTGTAAAAAAATCATTTTTTATTGTTGCAAGGACAGTCAATTAAATTGTTGCTGCGATTTCTCTAGCAATTGCACAAAGCAACGGAGAACAAAAATCAAAAAGTCTGGCTAATGCGAGGCAGCGGGATGTGGTGCTGTTTGCACTGACTGCTGTAATTTTATTTTAAGGATATCTTTAATCGTATACTAAATCCATTGCCTTTAATATGTTTGGACTTAATAGGCAGCTGGGTGTAATAAGGCACTCTGTTATTTGCATAATAAAACAGCGTGATCAAAATACTATCAAATTTGTGGTACTAAACATTTTAAGTGATACAAATATATACATTTATTATATGTATATATATAAATATATATAAGCAATATATAAAAAATTTCGCCGGGTTTATTATGCCTCCATTTCCGAAGCGAATAAATAACACATCGTTTTCTAGATATATTCATATGTAAATACTTGCCGAAAACCAAGTGTTATGTCAATGAATAGAACTTTGATATTTGAAAGCCCAATGAGTTTAGTTTATCAGTAATGAATAGAAAAAATTTAAATAAAATTTCAATTATTTTTCTTACTCTGGGAAATCGGGGTTTTAGATCCCTCTGTTGCGATCACTGGGAGTATATAGATTTCATAGACAACTATGTAGACCCATACGTTTTAGTGAAGTTGTTATATAGAATTGATTATTCGCAAATTAAAACCGATCATAATGTTCCATCGATTCCAGATGAGTTTTTTTAATTCGGTTCACATATAATCCCATAGTATATTCACTCAATAAGTAAGTAACCGAACATGATAAAAAGTGTGAATTTCGAATTGGAATGCTAGTTCCATATAAGTTTTGTAAACTCTGTTGCGCTCCATTTTCACCATAATAGTTTACTAAAATTAAAGTTACTGCGGAAACAGTTTTCTAACTCTCTTCATGAGTGCTCAAGTAGATCTCATATCTCACGAACCACAGATTTTGATACATTTTTCAGCTGGGCAATTAAACGAGTTCAAAACTTTGGCGCACATGAGTTACATTGTCGTTATTTGTCGAAGTCGCAGGTCACCCAGCACGGTCTTCATCAGCGACCGCTTCCCGGCCACCAAAACACACCACTTCTTGTTTAAACAACATCTGGGTAAGCCCGCTTAATCATATCACACATTTACCGAGTTTCACACAGAATTTTATCGCGTAACTCTGCTTTAATGAACGCCCTTTTGGTTCTCTAGGAACCTAGGACACCAAGTGTTTACTAACTGTCTCTCTATAAGCCAAATGCTTTTGCAGATGAAAAATTTAACTCAATGGAAGAAGTTATTATCGACTCCTATATTTTTGCCAATAGGGACGAAACCACCTTCAGTAATTCTGAAACAATATCGCACAAAACGATGAGGAATTTTACTCAGTTAGACCATTCTAACTATGCGAAAAAAAAAACAATTTAAAAAATAAGGAATTTCTTTTTTCCTTACATTATACCTTCATCATATCGACCTCTGTGTTTGTTCGACACAATGGGTAAAGTGTATCAGAATATAATACGAAACCGCTTGAAGCTAGGGATCCAGGAAGCCGGTGATGATCAGAGACATAATATTGCTTTATAAAAAAGAGATCCACTATTGACGCAATACGAGAAGACGTCGATATTGCGAAATGTACAGTAAGTGGCGAAAGATGAAAAGGTGGCACAAAATAGTACCGAGCGCTGATAAAATAAATGGTCTACGCCAATGCTTTTCTTTAGTGAGTCTGGAACTGATGGTGTACAAAACACCAGTTTTAATCATAAACACCAAGAAGATGAATGAACGAATAGAGCTTCACCATAGCGGAGTATGAGATTACTTCACAGCTGCAGCTGAAGTATCTAAGAATAATATTGGACCCCAAAATAAAATTGAATTAACACATGGTGTATACTGCCAAGGAGATGAACTCGAGCAATGATATCAGCTTTCAGTGCCTAAGCCAGTGTCGGCAAAGAAAGTGGATAGGAAAAAGAGCATAAAAATGTGTCAGCAGCGGTGGCATCTCTCATTCACAAAGTTTTACGGTCGATAACTTAACTAAGAAATGGAAATATGTTAGCGAAGCGTCAGCATTCATAACGACAAAGCTGAAACTTTTTCAACAAAGTAGGCGTTCGTGAGTACGCACAATATAGGAGATTTAAATATCTGGTCCTTCCCGTGAAATAATACTTAACCGGTGGGGTCGTGGGAGACTCTTGAGTTGAGAGTAGGTTAGGTTAAACGGATTAAAGTTCCCAACTCCGGCTTATACTCATAGATCGATTAGATTAAATGAATGGTGCTACAAGAATGTAGCTAAATATATAAATATAGTCGCTAATCCAAGATAAATCACCAAACTCATGTGAACCTCTTCAAGAAATCGAATCCTAACACTTCCAAGGAAAGAGTTGTATATGATGAGATGAAACATAAAAATTGTTATTGCGAGCTTATAGCCAGGAGATCACGGGAATTTCGTTTTTATGTAGAAATATTGATAAGAAATGCCCAAATAGGCTCAATAAATTCCTTACTACTTTCCTTCTGCCAAAACCACAAAACTGTGAGGTTTCCAAGGGCATCCAATAATTAATTTTGCTTAGGCTTCTACCTAAGACCTTTAATCGGAGTAGAATCTAAGATCACATAGTGGAAACCTAATCAAGATATTAGAGAATAATTGCTTATTTTCCCATAAAACTATGAATAACGAATTATTTGCAGTAGACGACCTCATAATTCCGAACCCCTCTCCACAAACAAGACTTAACCAAATGACCGACGCTCAGAAACTTTAATTAAACCAAGTGATGACATTTTTTAATCAATTCAGAAAATAAACATTCCCACCAGAAGGAAATTACACACATTTACCGTTATACAAAAGAAGAGGAAAACAAGAGCAAATAAAGTTACAGCAACAAAAAACCATTATTAAAAGCAAAGCAAAGCAAAAGCGAAAGCAACTATTGGTCATTTCGCTTGTCGTATGTAAACAAAGTAAATAAAATACAACTGTAAATTTAAAAACCAAAAACAACAATAAAATCAAAATAAATAAAATAGTTATGAAATGTTGCGAACACAAACGATAATAGTAGCGTTGAAGCCGCTTGTACACATACAATTTTGAGCAGGTGTGAGCTCAGGCAGTGAGTGATGCCGACACACCGTTGGGAAGCGCATTCAAAGGAACCCCAGACAAGCAGACAACAAGGGCAGTGCGGGATGCTGCAGAACACGCTCGAAGTCAGTGAAACGTGTAAGCTGATAACGGTGAAAAAAAAAATAAAATAAAATGCATAGGTACCGTTGAAAAGGTGAGCAACGGTAAAACTACATATGTGTGGCGTATGTGTCTACACGGCAGGAGTGTGTGGGTATATAGTGAAGGTGGAGTGAGTTGTGTGTTCTCGGTAAAAATTCCCACTAAATGGTAAAAAATACCAGCGTAAATGTTTAAAAAACATGAATGTGTAATGAAACACAAAATGGTAAAATAAAAGCACAAAGAAATATTGTAATATTTGAAAGGAAAACATGAAAACAGTGTAAAAAGCGATGCGGTTTTGCGGTTCTGTGCACTGAGCTAGCGCTATGTACCCATATGATCGCTTGTGCATTTGCTGTTTTTTACATAGCGACCGGATGTAAATGTATGGTTGGTGTGTCCAGTAGGAAAAATTTAGAGTGGAAAAGATGTGTGGGAAGACGGAATTATGTGCAGAAGTTCAAGCATGTGAGGAAAGTTCTATGAGCGCCATTCACTTGGGAGTCGCCAGAAACGATGCTTTTACATAAGGGTCAAGCAGCATACGACTTCCGATATCAGACCAAGTATCCAGAGGGTAACCAAAAGACAACCGATTGAGGGAGAGCTAAAGTGAGAAAAGTAGAAAACAGCCTCGGAGGAGAGACCCATCCACTCCAACGCAGAATAACTCTTGCCGTCAGGTGCTACTTTGTATTTACTAGGTAATTGAGTAGTAAAGTCCTCTCTCGACGAATAAAGACCAAATTCTAGAAGTCACTCATCAGCTCCGTCCTGCTATATGGTGCAGAAGCATGAACGATGGCAACATTTGATGAGTCAAGTACGAGCTTTCGAGCAAAAGGTTTTGCGAAAAATTTATGGTCCTTTGTGCATTGGCCACGGCGAATATCGCATTCGAAGGAACGATGAGCTATATGAAATATACAACGACATTAACATAGTTCAGCGAATTAAGAGACATCGGCTACGATGGCTTGGTCATGTAGTCCGAATGGACGAAAACGTTCCAACTCTGAAAGAATTCGATTCAGTAGCCACTGGGAGAAGCAGAAGAAGAGGAATACCGGAGCGGCGGAGAAGAACCCGTCTACACCTGGTATCTTGAATTCGCGGGAAAACTGTATCTGAAACCCAAAATGGCTTCCCTAAAATATGTCCTCAACATGCAGTAAGACTACTTCTTGACTAGTTATCATCTACGCGAACTGTGTTAGGTAAAACCATGTTCCGAAGGCCTGGAGGCTGGATAAGGTGGCGTTTATACAGAGGGCCAGACAGAGCTCTCACGTCGGTGCCAGAGATTTCAGACATGTGGGTATTATCCTCGTTTCTGTTGAAAACGTTCTAGAGCTGGTGAGACTTGGATATGTATGTACGTAAATTAGGAGCAGAATATCGAGGGGTTAACTGTTAAGGGTCCAGCATGTCTACTGCCAAAAGCACGTCGGTCGACAGAGCTATGCACGATGTAGTGTCATGGCTACATGGAGTTCTCATAGATAAAGAATTTGCTGCAAGGCATCTTTCTCGACATCGATCAATGTGCGGACAGATGGGGTGGTTAAAGTGCTCTAAAATTTTGAGATGGAAACAAGACTCAAAGTTCTCCGTTAGCGAAGTGAGATAGTGCAAAGACATCTTGAGAGGTCAACAAGAATACACCGCGGGGTAAGATACCGTTCTTTGGATCTTGGTGGTTAACGACCTATTTAAAGGAGATAGGAAAATCATCGGTTCCCTAGTACTGCAGTAGGGATGGTAACTCTTACTAAAGATGGCATTTTGACCGAGAAGAAGTCGCTGAAGAAGAAGCGCAGTCTCTCTCATATATACATCGAACCTTCTGTAAGAAGAACTCCGACTAGCTTAGCTTTAGGCTACTGGATTACGGTAGTGTCTTGCAGGCAAAAGTGAATTATATTAAGGGAGCAGTAGACTTCCTGCTCTGAAATGCAGTTTCTTTCAGCTCACAACCTGTGCTCTCAAAGTTAGTCAGCGAATCTTTAATATCTCTAGATATAGCATCAAGCTACTTCAATATCCAACTCGTTTGGGTACCTGTACATAGCGCAATAGCTGGAAACTACGTAGCTTGCTAGAGGCTCATCCTTAACTCGCTCATATCACATGGACTAAGAGGCTCGCGTGAGCTTAGCAGACGTTGGTTGACAACCAGCTTCAGGTGACTTATTTTGGTCTGGAGTAGAACATAGGATATCCACTCAGCTACTTCCTCTTAGCAAAGTTTATCTTGGAGTTTTTACTGAACATTGTTTAATAGACATCCATAATGTAAGGCTAAAAATCCAGATCTGGAAGAAGGTGGGATGGAAATATCCAAGCACTTTCCTTACAATGTCCAGCTTTTGCAATTTGAAGCTGAATCATCTCGGCAGGCTGGCCTCGCTTCTTCTACGAATCAGAGCTTTAACGAAACCGACATTACCAACCCAAAAACACTTTATAGATTTATGAGAGTTTTATTGATCAGTTTTACAGAAGTTCTAGATACTATAATGGATCAGCTATTAGCTATCCAAAAGAGTTTTATATTACGAGCGACCTTTTAACGTAATCTAGCCTAATCTTTCCTGCTAACTATTACTTTAACAATTTTGAATTTATCAGTCTCTGTAAATTTTCCTACCAGGCTATTACCTACAAACCGTTATGTTTCGTATTGATTGATAGCTCTATGAATGCCTGCCACAAAAAATCATCACCATCAATGCTGGTTGGTGGTGAATTAAGCGCCAACAATTGTGTGTTTAAAAGCATTTTGCGTCACTTTGCTGATGCCACATCAATACAGTCAATTGCTTTGCAACCAACAAAGAACAATGGTTGTTGTTCAATACATAAATAGTTTGCCGCTACATATAGAGGCTTACAAATGAATGTGCAAAGATGTGCAGTAATGATGTGAGAGAAAGGCATGTACTCATAACAAAATTGTAGACTGGTTTCACAGCAGATTGAGTAAGGACGCCGAGCTTTAAAAAGTGTAAAATTATTATTTGTTTTTTCGTGCAAAACTTTTAACTCATAAATACAGGGAAATAATAAATATTGTGGAACGCATTTTCATTTACTGTCACTCTATGAAAAATTATCAATTAATAGGATGAGAGGGAAAGTGATAGTTAGAGGTACAGCGAGAGGGAGAGGGAGGGGATAGACCAGATAATCAAACTTTTGCTTTTGCCGTGGAGGTAATTAAGAAAGAGAGCTCGAAATTACCCTCGATCGCAAGCAGCCACACTTTAGCCACCTCTTGGGTTCTTCTTTGACTATAATTGCTCTTTTAAGGAAATAAGAATATAAAATAAAGGAACGAAAACATATATACTTATGTATCGCTAAAAGAGAAGATAGCTTAGATTCTATGTTAGGTACGATTCTTTAAGATAAAAACTTTAAACGTCCACTGCCATCTACCGGGAACTCTCCATCAACTGTGGGCCCATGTAGTGTCTTTCAAGTGAAGGTGGCTGGTATGAAGATAGAAAAAATGTAATGATCCAAAGTCCACCTTCCTTCAGCAAGGTGCGCCTTCGCTCCAATAGCGGCAATATTGACTTTGAGCTCGTCGACTCTAGTCAAGTACAGCATGACCTGATTAGCAATACATCAAACTTATTCTGTATTAAGCTTTTTTGGATGTCCAGTCTCAGCGGAATCGTCAGAAACTGCATTACTCCATTATTGGAAGTCATCTTATTATTTAACGCTGAACCTACGAAGCTCGGCAACGCTGGTCAACGCTGGTCAACAACCACTTGTGTGGCTGTGAGTTCCTTTTGGTTCAGATTGAACCGTAAGAACAGCATTGAACTACTTGCCTTCAGCAAAGTCAATCTCACCGCAATTGTAGCGGTTCTAACTTAACTTTGATCAATAAGGCCACACGCAGTGTTCCTAAACATTTTGTTGAACGCTTCTTCTTAAAGATGTATGAAGGAAGGCGAGGCGGAATCAGCTATTCTCGTTCTTCTCAATTACTTAGTTTTTTTCGAAGCTAGTCAAGTGACTGGGAGTGACATTAACTGTCTTACACATTTGTGGTAAGCTGAAACCGCTTCGTCAATCTATAAGGATTTGGTGATCCATTTAAGAATTGTTTGAATATCTAGGAGAAGCAACGTGCTCAGCGAGCCAACTCTGCAACTCTTCAACCTAAGTTAACCTCACCTAACTTTTGAACGTGCAAATCCTCATTTTTCTGTATGTAACTTATGCTTCAAATGTACGTATTGGTAGATGGAGCCATGTATAGAAGTTAATAAAAATGAGAAAAGTTCTCAAAGCGCCATTCACTTGCCGACAAAAGACTTAGAGACAAAAAACATCCGTTTCAAGGCCAGCTAAAGTGACAAGGCGAAACAAAATTAGGGTTTGATAAATCGTTATATATGTTAAATAGATCCAATTTAGCATAAATCAGTTTTAGGCCCCAAAAAAACTTGAGAACTGAAAATCACTTGATAATAACTGTTTTTGAGTTCTGATGATCACTTCTTTTGACAGTATCCTAAAATATACAGTCTCATTGGAGACCCAAGAACAATAAACATTTAACATTTCCGAATTTTGGGGAAGATGATACTTCTTTCTAGTAGATGATTTTTAGAGAAATTTGCACTAATCTGCTTTGAAAAGTCGACAGTAAAATTTGGATTATAGAAAACTATGAACTTTGCAGTTGAACTTTAGACAGTATTTTTGTGGGCACCAGTACTGTCAACTGTGGGAAGTTCCGTCTCTCGTTTGAGAAACAATTTTACAGTTAGGTACTCTTTTTCAGTGAAGAGGAGCAATAAATTTAAAATGAATGCGAAAAGTCAATTTCCTTGCTATCTAATTTGGAAACCGAATAATTTTATATATAGTTATGGTCAGTCATCAAAAAGTTGACTCATGCGAGTTGTCCACAACCAACTCTGTGTAAAATAGCATCGACAAAATCAAGGAGATAGTGATTGAAAATCATCGTATTGGTATCAGATAGATCACAAGAGATGTCATCATAACTTATGAACTCATAAACGGCACAGATCCGAAGGCTGGCGGCTACATCCAGTAGAAGGAAGCAGGCGTTGGTTGATACTAACGCCCATCCTACAGGTTGTGGCAGGCCCAACTTCAGTCAGCGAGGTGAGTGATTATTATTTTTTACAAAATTTTCTAGTGGTAGCTAATCGACCCCACTTCCAGAAATGTTCTAGACATAACACTAAGATTGGTGGAAAACTGGCTGGTAGCAAGCACACCGTCATTCTCTGACCATTTACTTCTCCTAGGATAGCAAAAATCCCAGGAATACAAACTGGCATCTCTACAGGCAGATACTATTCGGCAAGAGGCTTACACTTTGCGTGTATAACTCGCATAAAGAGCTTGGCGTGACTGTATTTACGAATGCTCTAAATACAGTTTNTCGGCAAGAGGCTTACACTTTGCGTGTATAACTCGCATAAAGAGCTTGGCGTGACTGTATTTACGAATGCTCTAAATACAGTTTTTCACTATGCATGCCCTACGTTGCGACTCAAGCACAAAACGAGGCCCCCTTCGTATAACAATAAGCTTGGGTTTTGCAGACGCAAAGTACGGTAATGCTTCAACTGAGCCAAGCTAACAGAAAGCAAGTCACTACAAGAAGTTGGTGCGCAGGAAGAAACGAGAATTCTGGAAAAACTTTTGTAGTGCATTTGAAAAGACCCCCGAGGTGGCGAAACCTAGAAAGCCACGTTCCGAAATTTCCCCGCCTCACCCGATCTAATTCGCAAAAGTAGCGGAGAACACCGCTTTAAGGAGAATAAAATAATAATGTTCATTCGACACATACAAATATCTCTGTATGGACAGAATCAATCTAGGAATGCTACAGAATGCGCTCTGTCCATCTGTGACATAGCTAAAAGTGATTTTTAGGGAATGCATGAAGTTCAGCTATGTGCCACACTCGTGGAGAAAGGCTAGAGTAGTTTTCATACCGACGACAGGTAGGAATAACCCAATCTTCAGGCAATTTCAGAATCAACATCTACGTTGACAGCCAAGCGGTAAACGAGGCATATCGACCAGAAGTGTCTTGGGAAGCAAGGCGGCAGTGGAAGGTGTTGATAGAAGCAAGCAAGTTCACTTCACGGTCTCGACAAAAGCACCGCGCAAGATGAGGCTGACAGAACGAGAAGACTGCAGAAAATGTCTAGAGGAGAACTCCCGAGAAGCAATGGAGCATCTCTTGCGCACTTGTCCCGCTTTGGCAAGACTATGAATCATGTTTGGAATAATCCATAGAAAATTTAGACCACACGTGGGCATTATTCTCTCTGTAAAAAGAGACCTTTGGATGCTCTAAACTACCTTAACATGAATAAAATTGCTTAAATTAACTCACGTTTTTCCAAAAAATTACAGATCCAGTAATAAATCATTCATAATTTCGCCTACGTACGAAAAAGTCAAAGTGACTTCAAGGTAAGTTGAAAGAAACTAAAAACTAAACTCTCATTAAGTCTAAATGAATAAGGCGATTGTAGTGTTAATTAAAAATATATTAATGAGGTAAACAAAGGCACGCAGAGCAAAGGCATCACTTTTGTAGCGCATTTCTGAAGGTATTACTTGCGAGAGCGCCACTTAAAACGCCCACCCATACGCAGCTAAGCGCTGCTATAACGCAGACACACACACACACAAACACAGTGCCAACAACGTCCGCGCACTATTTTCCTAGCGGAGTATAATAAAGGAAGTAGCTGAAAATAAAGGCGACAACAAAAGCTGGCAAATAGTAACTATTTCCGCGACGCCACTCACCTTATGCCACCCACATTGAGTATAATCCGATTTTCGCCATCCATTTTGTATAGCGTAATCTGGCAGCAGCAGCATTCGCTCGCACGCTACGTGCTCCGCCGCCGCTCAAGCAGCCGCAGCTAACTTATGCATTCCTTGAAATTACACGCGCTTTTTTATTACGTATACGCCAAGGTGGTCAGTGGGTTTTAGTGTAAATGTAAGCCTAAAAAGCCTTTTGAGATTTTTTTCACTTTTTTATACGTTTTTTTTTTTAAGTATGTAATTTACCGTTAACACTTTCTTTGTCACAAAATATTTTTTTTTCTACTTTTTATTGCACTCAAACACTTTCCAAAGCTCTTCCTTTTAACTTTCACTTTATGTTGGCAACGCAATTCCCCTTACTTTTCTACTTTACGCTTTGCTAGTGCCAGGTTTTCATTAGTTGCGGCATGAGCGCAGTTTCTTTTTTTCGACTTCCGGTGAACTTGTTATATTATTACTTAATACTTTTTTTATATTTTTGTCTTTTTGTTTATTATTTTCAAATTTCAGAATTTTCTCCAAGAATACACTATACTACATATATTTACTTTTTAATTACACATTTTGCTTCCTAATTTTTAAAAATTGCAGCTTGTTTTACTTTTGTTTTGCATACTTGAGCTTTGGTTGCATATTTTAATAATTTTTTGTGGGCCTTAGTATTTTCATTTATTAGGAAAAAAAATATTGATTTATATACGTCGTCTTCTTTGTTTAGGCTTTCCGCAAACTTCTTCATAATTTTTTATGCAACTAGCATTTTTGGTACAATTTTAATTTATTTTCATTTTGTTTGTTTTAGTGTTGGCTTTACTTTAGTTAAAAACAAAAAAAATTATTCTGGTCTTTTGGTTACCTTTTTTGCTTCGAGTTTCTGAAAACATTTAAAAGACATTATTTTCTTTTCGAGCATTACTTTAAAATTTGTAAAAATATTTAAATTTGGTAGTTTATTTTGCTTACCAATAATTACGGAATACCGATAGTAGTACTAAAGGTAATGGAGAAAAAATGTCCGCACTTCTTGCTATCCATGTAATGTAAGGTATAGAAGAGACAGCAACTAACTCTGATAAGCAAGACGAAAGGAGAGCCTAGAGCACCTTCAGCATACTGACCTCTATGTGTGCTAGGTATAGCAGTAAAAAGAAGGGTGGAGTAGGCACGTCGAAAGAACGTGCCAGACGGCTGCTATCTCGCTCGTTCTGCACACGATTTCACTGTCATCTTAACACTAATACAGCTGGACATAAATTACCACAAGCTATGCTGTGAACACAGGCAAGATTGGTCTCACGCAGCCTTATCCCAGACGCGGAGCTAGTTCATCCAACACACGGAAAGAACTGCGCTTATCTAGCACACCAGGAAACACATTCCGCTATCTAAACGACGAAAACCCTAAAGGATTTCCGTATTACAATTGATAGCAATCTGACGTACTGGACTCGAATTCAAAGTTCAGTGAATATTGCAGGTAAGTTTTGCGTACAAGTAAACTGCACGCACATAATTCATTGTCAGCATTATTATATGGTAGCGAAATATGGGGAAATATGGAAAAATATGCATATATTACTGTGGACAAAAAATAGTAAGACTTTCGTCGAAATATTTTTTTCTCTGATGGGTTGGTTGTCAGTGAGTTTATGCCAAATGTCGCATCAAAAGTCACTAGCGTTTAGTTTAAGCTTGTCAATCTGAAGTACATAAAAAGTATTCTGCGACTTTTACGATGAGTGAAATTATTCAACAAAGAAGTTCCATTAAATTTGTGTGCGAAATAAAATATATGGTACCCAGATATTCAGAATATTGGAAAAGGCTTTCGATGATAATTTTTTGAAGTGAGTAAGTGTTTTTAATTGGTATAAATTATTCGAAGAGGGAGGAAAGCGCGTTGACGGGGAACGAATTCCAGGACGGTCATCAACTGTTGATCAACACGTTAATTAAATAAAGGAGTTGTTGCTTGAGAATCGGCGATTAGCAGTCAGAGATCTAACTGGCATCGTTTGCAAGATTATTTGGGCCTAAGAAAAGTAAAAGCACGGTTCGTTCCAAAATTACTACATTTTTCCCTAAAACAGCATAACGTTAACGTCTGTGACACAATGCTTTCCGACTACCAGGATGTAATGAAAGGGATTTTTACTGACGATGAGACTTGAATCTATTCTAGAAACGCTCTGTGCTATGAAGGTTATTCTGCAAATTGACTTTAACAACTGTTTCGATGATTGGAAAAAAAAGTTGGCACAAATGAATCGTGGCGAAGACTATAATAGTAAAATAAAAATTGTAAGATTTAAAATTGTGATTAAAGTCTTACTATTTTTACTGAAACTAGTATTTACAGCGATATGCCACAAGAAATGTAATCCATGCTTTCTTAAGGGGCTATACCAGTGTGACGCATGAAAAATTAGGCTATATTCGTTATTTTTTTAAGAGAAAGTACGTGGTTGAACATTTCGAACTTCTTTGAACGTAATAAAGTATATTTTCAGCTATATTTTAAGATTTTTCTTTTTATACAAATTTGGAAAAATAACGGACTTGTGGGCTGCCTTCGGAGGGGCCTAAAGTGCCCCAACAGCTGGCATGATTCCGGCCGAATGAGTAGCTGAAACAAAAAAATTTTTAAATTTTATTAAACGTAAAAATGTTTCTTATACAATGACCTATGATCTTTGAAAAATATCAAAAATTTATAAAATGGCGTAATTTTGAAAAACAAAATTTTTTTTTTCGGTAAAAAATTGACTAATTTTAACCAATCAAAAGGATCGTAGATCACTGTTTGATTTTGAGGTCAATCGGTCAATTTTTCGTTGAGTTATGATGTCAGCAATTTTGAAAAATACTGTTTCAAGAAAAACGTGTTCAAAGTTTCATTTATGTATGTTTGCACCTCCGAGCGGTCGCTCTTTAGAACGCTGTCGACCAAAAACTATTCAAGATACGATTTCACAGGATATTTATGGAGATATAAGCTATCGAAAAAGCAAATAAAAAAAATTTTTTTTTTTTTTGAAAGTGTCACACTGGTACGAGTATAACCCCTTAAGTGCCGCCGATAGAAGAAATATGTACTAAGTGTGCGCTAAAAACAACGAGACTCGTAGATTTTCTCCCTCCGGATAAGCCAAAACGATACCAAATGGCATCCCTGGATGATCCAAGTAGAGATACTTTTTTCAATAGTCTTTCTTTGACAGATTACGCGAGAGTCGTGTCGAGCTGTTATGTTATTTTTGTTCAGGCATTTCATCATGGAAAGGCTTACGCTTGCACAAAGTTTACAAATCGTTCAACCTTTCTTTCTGTAGGAATGTCGCGCGCTTTGCTCAACTTATGCTATTCTATGCTTTCGTTATTGGATAATATTCGACCGAATATACCACGTCCCGCACGCAGTGAAGAAGATATAGCAATTGTGACTGAGAATGTACACGAAGACCGTAGAGAGTGAATTCGCTATATGAGCTCTCTCGATCATTTGTAGTCAAATTTTGTTCAGGGATAAAGTCCATTTCGGGCAAAATTGAAGCATTTGAGACGAAGGGCAACCTGAACAGATTCAAGAGCTGACATTTCATTCATAGAAAACATTGATTTAGACTGGCTTGTGGTCCGGTGGAATCATCGGTTCATTTTCAACAAAAAAAAAAAAAGCGACCATTATCGCGCCTCAATATTCGACTGCTTGATGTCTGACATTGAAGCTTGTGTTATGAGCGATATTTGGTTTCAACAATACATTGCATTAATCAATGAATTTATTACGAGAACACTTCGGTTAGCAGATAATTTTAAAATACAAGATCGTACTATATCATACATATATATATTTCCTGTGGAGATATGTAAAGTGTAAAGTCTATGCGGATAAATCCGCTTCGATTCAGGCCTTGGAGCAAAACATTACAACTGTTATCCGCCAGTTACCAGCGAAGTGCTCGAACGAGTCATCAAAAATTGGCCTCAACGGCCAAGAAAGAGATAATATTTAAAATATAAATGCCAAAGAATGTTCGTCCGAATCTTACAATAATAATAATAAACATTTTGTGTTTTTATTTAAAAAAGTAGGGAACCTCGAAATTAACCCTTAAGTTTCTTTGATCACTTTAATTTTTAGTTTTTTAATTTTCTTTGATCATTTACTTAATTTTTTATTGACTTTAATTTTATTATTCTTAGTTTTTATTATTGCTACTTTTTATATTTTATTTATATAGTTTTTTTTAAATAAAATTATTTTAGCATAATTTTTGTAATTTTTTCTTCTATCATTTTCTTAACAGTCTTTATACCTGTCTCTTATACACATCTAGATGTGTATAAGAGACAGATATATACCAAAGTGATCAGGGTGACGAGTAGAGTTGAAATTCGGATGTCTGTCTGTCCGTCCGTCCGTCTGTCCGTCTGTCCGTCCGTCCGTGCAAGCTGTAACTTGAGCAAAAATTGAGATATCATGATGAAACTTGGTACACGTATTTTTTGGCTCCATAAGAAGGTTAAATTCGAAGCACGTATTTCTTGGCGCCATAAGAAGGTTAAGATCGAAGATGGGAAAAATCGGCCCACTGCCACGCTCACAAAATGGCGGAAACCGAAAACCTATAAAGTGTCATAACTAAGCCATAAATAAAGATATTAAATTGAAATTTAGCACAAAGTATCGCATTAGGGAGTGGCATATTTGGACACAATTCTTTTGGAAAAGTGGGCGTGGCCCCGCCCCCTACTAACTTGTTTGCACATATCTCGAAAACTACTATAGCTACGTCAATAAAACTGTATAGAGTCGTTTTTTTAGGCATTTCCATATACAGTTGAAAAATGGAAGAAATCGGATAATAACCACGCCCACCTCCCATATGCGTTAACCGACTAACAAAAAACGTCAGAAACACTAAATTTTACGGAAGAAATGTCAGAAGGAAGCTGCATCCAGGTTTTGTTTAAAAATTGAAAATGGGCGTGGCGTCGCCTACTTATGGACCAAACACCATATCTCAGGAAGTACTCAACCGATTTCAATGAAATTCGGTATATAATATTTTCTTCAGGGTGTTCCTGATGACATGTACCAAATATGGGTGAAATTCACGGTTCACAACCACGCCTGAAATCTCGATTATCACTTTATCTTAATTTTTTACCATTTTAATCCCTTAACTTTTGCTTTTGTATATTTTTCTATTCTTTCTTCATTTCTTAACCTTTTTTTATTCAAATATTTAATCATTTTTCTTTTATTATTTTTCATTTTATGTCATTATATCAGGGTATATTAAGTTTGTGAGAAATTCAACATGGATTACTCCGAAAAAATGGTTCAGATCGGATTACTATAGCTTCCATATATACTGAACACATAGTTACTAAAAGAAATGCAGCTGTGAAGGGTATAAAAAATTTAAATGAAAGGAAAAATTAAGGTGCAGCCGAAGTTAACATTTTTTCTTGTTTTTTAACTAAATGATCCTTTAACTTTTCCTTTCATTTAAATTTTTTTATTCTTACTCTATTTTTTCCATGAGGACGACCTCAAAATTATTGTGTTTTCGCCTGCAATTTATAACGAATTCTTTACCTTCATCTCAAAATTGTTTTCACGTGCATTTTATGCCATTTTTCTGCACACACACACATACAAAAGCACGCCTTTAGCGGTTCTTTTCGCGAATGCGTTGCAGGAAAACAATTAAACGGTTTCGCAATTCGCATAAATGCAGCATTCTTCTGCACTTTTCTCCAGCATTTTCTTTATTTCAATTTATATTTTTTCTTTTGGAATTCTTTGGGCACTCTTCAATTTGTTGCTGTAATATAATTCTTCCCCGCCCACTGTCGCGTAATTGCTTTGAGTGCCTGTGCCAAACGCCCGCGTCCGTTTTGTTTAATACTGCTTATTACAGGGCTGCAGACCGTGACTACTGTTTCGAGCTGTATTTGTATGTATGTGTGTGTGTGAACTTTCAATATGTGTGCAGACGCCTACAAACACCAGCCTAGGCTATACATAAATCTGTCCTGCTCGGAGCTGCATTTAATTATGCGCGCAAACGTGTGACGTTGACGGCTTTGTGCTCGACGGCCGGCAAATTACATGCACACACACACACACACACAAATACGCGCAAATGTATGCACATAAATTATATATGTATGTGTGTGTGTGCGGCACTTGTAGCTTGTCTTCAGTTAACACCAGGCCGCCAGACCCGAATGAATATCAAATGAATCTGCGTCGTGCTGTTGTTGTTTTTATTGATGTGTTGTTGTTGTAGCCTGCAAGCAGCGCTGAAATGTATGTTAAGTGAAAGGAAAAGTGTGTGTGAAAGTGTGAAATAAATGGCCAAATTAAATTTGTAGTCATTAAGTTCTATTTTAGCTTCTTCTTCTTTCACTTCTTCTTCGTCTTCTACTTGCTTGTGTAGTGTCAACAACAAGTGGTCGGCGGGTGGCGTTGAAAGCAGTAAACATCACTATGAATAGTGTAGAATCTCTCAAAGAAGAATTTAATTACAAATACTCAAAGGACGCAATTTTTCTTGCAAGAATAAGTGTGAAGCTAGCAATTTAGCAAGGACTAACTACTAGCTTAAGGGTTAAGAAGGGCGCGTGTAAGATAGTGTGTGTGTGTGTGCAGGATTGCCTGAGTAATGAAGGAGCAGACGTGCGCGTATGTATGTACGTGTGAGTTGGCACATTTTCTCAATAAGGTCAAGCATTGATTTTACACAGGTGGCCGTAATGTAACTGGTAACACAACTAGTCAACTTTGAACTACTTTTGAACTAGTTTGTAAAGTGTGTTACTAAAATGTATATTCGACAATGTGTCACTAAAATATAAAACAATATGTAACTAGTAACACAACTAATACGCTTTAGATAACGGATTATTTTGTGGATAAAATTACGAAAATGCATATTCGACACTATGCCACTAAAAATAAAACGGTGTGAAAACTAACTATATAACTAGTTCGATTTGAACTAGTTTTAGACTAGTTAATCAAAATTAAATTTGGACCACACATCATTTGACCAATCTCTGATACATATATTATATATGGTCTTGAATATCTCAATTGTAAAAGTGGGCGTGGCCGTAGTTTGATTATAGTCAATTATTATATAGTATAGGCTGTGATTGAGAATACCCCTTGAACTCTGACATACAAGTTCATAAGCTTGATTTTCTATAACTCTGTAATTGGGATCGCCATGAAAAAGGCTTTGGAAAGAAAAAGCTACGGGGATGTCAGCCAAGCTAGGACCGCAATCACCTTTCACAGGTACATTTCTTACACCATTAAACGGTATAAAAACGGATCTTTCTTGATAATGGGCTAATCTGCGAAATATGTTCCGAGAAGCATTGCTCATCGTAAAATTTCCTGAAAATATTTTATGTGTCGCATATTGGTCCGACTTGGCCTCTGGGCCTCCGCGTATATATGTAAAGACTAACAGGCAGACGATCATAGTTAAACCCAATTAGCTTATCACGTTGCTTCGCGTCTTCTACTTCTATTTCTTCTATTGTTTTTTTAACTTTGTGGCAATCACAATATACCCTGTTCAGGATATTAATATATATGTATATTAGTTGACGGTAAAAATGAGTAATGCTTCAAGTATTTGAACCCTAGAGCCCTGTAAATTTTTCGCACCTAAAGGAAGTCTTGAAAATGAATTTTCATAATTGTTATTTTAAAATTCTCCAATATAAGTTTCCACATGATAGTTGGCCAAAATTTACTGAACAACCATCGAGCACAGGTGTTTACTTTGACAATTGTTTTGACAGCTATCCCTCAAGAAATTCTACAACTGTAAAACACACCCAAAAAGTAGAAGGAAATATAAATATACCACTGATATGGCACCTGACTATGCAGTAAAACTCAACTTTGTCGGCTAATTCGTTAGTTGTAGTCCTTTAATTAACTTCTTATTACACTTTTATTACATATCGTTAACCGTAGAACCTCGCAACTAATTCTGACTACTTTAAACTAATGAGAAGAACAAATAAAAAGCACATTTTATCCGTTCTGAAAGAAGACCGCAAAAAAAATTCGTATAATGGAACTATGAAAATATATTAAAAGATTACTAGTTCAAAAAACAGTACTTCTTAACTAGTAAACGGTTATTCAAATTAAAAGTGAAGATGGTTAATTAGCCCAAAATGCATCAATTCGGCAGTTTTATATCACTATTAATTTTATGCAACTTTTTTTGGCACTAGTTTAATACCATCAAAATTATTTTAATCCTTTAATGTTCTGTATGGAATAGATACCAAGAGTTAGAGAGACAAGCTGGCCCACAGGGGTGCTGCCTGAAAATTTTACGAAAAGATGCGGTGACTAACAGAAAGACCGGAACCTAAACTAGACCAGAGATGGTCTAGTAGCTGAAGTCCAGACCACACTGAAACTATGCTGGGAACACTTTTGCAACCTGCTGAATGGCTGAATGCCGATGACGATCGAGCAGACTTTCCATTGCCCGACCAAGAAGAAGTTCGAATAGCAATTACCCGCCTGAAAAACAACAAAGCGGCGGGGGCCGATGGATTGCCGGTCGAGCTATTCAAACATGGCGACGAAGAACTAATAAGGAGCACGCTTCAGCTTCTTTGTAAAATATAGTCGGACGAAAGCTTGTCCAACCATTGGAAATTAATGTGTGCTCTGCCCATTCCACAAAAATGGAGACCCCACAATCTGTGCCAGGTACCGTGAGATAAGCCTCCTAAAATTTCCATGTAAGGTTCTATCGAGCGTACTATGTGAAGACTTGTGAAAGGAAGATCAGCACACACCTCTTGGTCGATTTCAAACCCGCCTTCGACAGCACGAAAAGGAACTGCCTCTATACAACTATGCCTGAACTTGGTATCCCCGCCAAGCTAATACGGCTGTGTAAAGTGAAGCAGAAGGAAGATCGAGCTGTTCGATAGCAAACAAAGTTTCAGACAAGGCTGCAATATGATGCAGAGGCATGGACGATGACATAGTTAAGCAAATTAAGGCTACGCTGGCAGGGTCTTCCACTCCGTTGGAAAGATCAGGTGAGGAAAGACCTGGCTATACTTGAAAGAAGAAGAATTCTCTGTATACTAACTGAATGTAAATTAACTAGTCCAAAAACAGAGAGTGCGGCATTAGTTATATACGCTCAAATGTTACGGCAAACCATTTATGATCTGTATGCTAACTGTAATCTAACTAATTCCATAATAATCGGTTCGGAACTAGTTACAGTCACTCAAGTACCTACATACTCATAAGCGCTCTATATGCCCGCTTAAGTGCTTGTCGAAATTGTTGTGCAGTCACTTTAACTTTGTTGACCACCGACAACAACATTTTAGTCTTATTTATCGACTTAACATTTGACAGATTTGCCAATATTGTCGACCATACGCAGACAGCTGCACCACAATCCACAAACCAGTAAGAAAGCAAACACAGAAACGCTGCTATGTGTACATTGATGTTTATATACATACATATATGTATCTTCCAAGCAAATGGTTCTAAGCCGTGCGGCTTGTGGCTCTGCAACAATAGCAATGCATTTACTATGAATGTAAGAAATTTAATTTCAATCGTAAATCGCTGAAGCACTCAATCTACCGATGATTGCCTGATTGCTGCTTGCTTGATACTTTTTGTTACATATTCACAAATATGAATTATATATTGGTATTGTATATGCATATGTATTTCTAACCGAAATTTATTGTTGTCTATAGATATATAATTTCATGATTATATACGTGAGCAGCAATATATATATTATATATACATATTTATATCGAATGTATATCGCATATAGAATATTTCCAACATTTGTGACGTCTCTTGCAAAATGCACAGAACGAGAGTATAATCGAATCAATTTACCAGCAGACTGCATAAGACAGTAGCGGAAAGCGCGTTAAGCAGGAAATCTGATTCGGTCCATATAACTCAATATTGGTTATATATGTATATGTGTATATGTTTCAATATTTGTATTTGGGTGGCATATATTAAGCTACTCTCTCAATTTTATATAATAATCCGATAAAAATTACATTTATGCATATAAATGGCATCCTAATCCATGATAGCAACAAAACATTTTAGCATAAATAAATATTAAATTCATCTTTCTGACGGTCAACGAAGATGCAGCAGGGATCTTTACGCAATAAAATTATGCTTTTCGATTTAATAACATTTCACAGTAATCCCGTGAGTAATATTTCATAGGGAATGCATAAGTGCTGGCGACATACACATACTTGTATACAATTCTTCGCAGCTTTTAGTGTTTGATGAGATTTAGTTGATCGGATATCGATATTAAATGCCGGTTTTTTTACTTTTTGAATAATTTATGTCCAATTTGAAAAAAAAGCTTGTCACAATGCAGCAGAAGTTCGGATGTAGAATATTTAAAGAAAATGCTGTTATTTATTAAAGTAGGAGTGAAAAAAATTCTGTTATATAAAAAGCGTCCATGAAGGTTCCAGTATAGACTGCAGAGTATTGGCGGGTGTATACTCAAATGATCTCTAAACCTCTCTCTCTCTATCCGGCTACCAAACTCAATCAGCATCTTACAAACAGCAGTAGTAGAGAACAAGAATGGGTGGCTACAAAAACCAACCGTATGCACGCATAGCCGAGCGGCATTGAAAGCTTTGCCGATGTCACAGATGGATTCCAGCGTAGGCAAAAATGGCAGGAAGGAACTCGCTGGCAGATCAGTTCCATTTGTTCATAATTTGAGCCTCAAGGGAACACACAACCACCACAAGTAAAACAAAGAGAAGAGAAAAGCACCACAGTTGCCACCACAGAAGAACCTTAAATCTCACTTAAACAAGAGTACATTACTTAAATGAGACGGATAGAAGAGGAATCCCTAGAAAAATTAAAGAGTATGGTGCAAATTATGAAGACAGCGATGGCAAAACAGAAGAACGTCAGCGTAGATATTAAGAACGGAGCGGGGCAGCTAATTGAACTCCTCGACGTAATCAAGAGTGGCAAAAAGTTATGCCTAAAAGAGCAAGAAAGACACACGCAAACGAAGGCACATTGGAGGAAGCACATAAAAGTCAAAAAAAGAGACAATAAAGGAAGAACATAGCTGCAATTCAATGAGCATACAATAGACACAAACGACAATCAGAGGCAGTGATCATTAAGCCAGCAAAAGGCAATAGCTACGCCTAGGTCCTTAAAAACATTCTTAGCAAGGTAAATCTCAAAGCAGCAGAACTTAAGATCAAACGGATCCACATAACAGGAGCCGGGTTCGCACTATTAAAGCTTGAGAAGAGACAGGCTACAAAATCAGCTTCTGCGAAGCACTAAAACCAAGAATCTACTACTGTAGCCGACTTTAAATCAAAGACTATTATAGAAATAAGAACCTCGACTCACTTACAGCAAAAGAGGAAAAACCGGTTGCTGCGCTAACACAAAAGAACAAGTAATGGCATATATGACGCTCGATCAGGATAAAGCTGATGTACTGATGCGACAGGTACGCATCAAAATTGTCTGGTTTAACAGCAGGTTACGACTCAAAGAAAACCCCAAAAGGGTGCTTTCGCTCCTTTGGGCCATGGCACTTAACCTGGGACTGCAAAAGGATCGATAGGAGCGGCCAAGGTGCATGCATAAAATGCGGCCAATCAGATCTCAAATTGAAAGAGTGCCCAAAGCTCCCCTCATGCAGCCTTTGCGAAGAATGTAAACATGCAAAAGTCGATTATATTTTCTATAATAATAGTGCATAATTCTCTTAAGCAAAAAACCAATTATTTCACATATTTAATATTGGTGATTTTTTTAACTAAACAGTAAATGGAAAAAGTTGCAGATGACTAAGCCTTGAAGCTTATCAAATAACTTCTAAATTACTAATTTGATCGATTGCTAGCCGATAAAAATCTTTCAGTTTTTCATACAGAGTAATAGACTATTAGAAAATATCAAATGGAAAGACTGTATCATTAACTTTCAACTAAGGATTTTTATACTGGACCTTAATTGGGTATTCTTTTCTTGAAATAAAACTGAAGTAATACCTAAAACCTCATTCATCATTTGCTAATGTCTTTTTCTGAAAAAATGATTTTATAGAGTAAAAGAATTATTTTCCATTCTCAATTCAATACAAAAATAGTAGTAGAAATTAAAGTAAAATAAAATAGTACACAAATAAATTGTAAGAAACTAAAATTAACTAAATAAAAATAAAATAAGTAAAATTAGCTCGAAATTTGTTTTCTTATTTTCCAATATTTTGGCATGGTTTTCAAATAACTGCTTGCCAAAAAAATTACATTATTCATTCAGACAAAAATTTAAGAGCTTTTCAGGGCTTTAACCAGAAATCTCTATGACCCAACTTATCTACTTCCTACGTTTGGTTCCCACAGTTAATTATACGCTTAACAAAGTCCTAGTTTTTCCTTTTTTCAGCTTAGAAACCAGCTACCACTACGGTCACTTCATAGTACGCCGCTGCGTATACGCAACCTAAGCTCCGATGCAGCACAGCGCCAAAAGAAATGTAAATTAAACAAAAAATAAAAACATAAAGTTATATAGACTCTCTGGCGGACGATATTCCCTCGCCTAAATTTGGGCTAATAATCAGAAAAACAAAGACAAAAGCAAAGCCGAAACGTGGCCTATCCTGCTTTCACAAAGTGACATTTTACCCAGCGGTGTAATAAAAATGTCAACTTCACTCACTGTTAGCATAAAGTGCAAATATGTACACATATGCATAAGTATACATATGTACGCAAGTATATACATATATACAAACATAAATATACGTGCGAACAAACATACAAATACATATGTGTATAAATACAAAGCAAAAGCAGAAAGTAAGCAAAAAAGAGTTGTAAAGATGATAACAAGTTTGCGTAGCGAGTATGTAAGAATTTATACAGTTACAGTGCTTCACATATACCGACAAACATATACATATGCGGCAGCGCAGTGAAAGCGTTGGAATGCAAGCAGAAAATGGAAGTAAACTACACACGCATACTTTCATACACGCATCTACTTAATAACACATATCTAAGGAAGATACATAATAGGTTTATGTGTACTAGCTGTGTGTATGTGTCAACTGTGTCAGTGAGTTGAATGATTGATTCCGCAACGTCACGTTTTTTAGCAAAATCTCTTGTTTTATTTCCTTTTGGCTTCTCACTCCGTTCTTACAGTCATTGTGTCAGCTGTTGTTGCTCTACCATTTTGTCATTTTGATAGGCAGTTCAAAGTTTTTGCCTCTTTTTATTGCGAGCTGACTTTTGTTTTGCATCCGGACGAGGGTAGCTTGTTAAGGCAGGCAGGTTTTCAATTTTTTTTTTTATTTTTTTTTTTTTTTTTTTTTTTTTTGTTTTTTTGGAAAAATTATTACAAAAAAAGAAAGCAGTGCGGCAAAAAAAATGGAAAATCCTTGAAGATACTTCGAATACGAGCTCGCAAGCAAGAAAATACGTTAATTTTTGCTGCACTGAAGCTATAATACCCTTAACATCTGCCTTCCTTACAGCACACAAGGGTATAAAAAGATATTTATCTTGACTTAGATCATTCAGTTTATATGGCAACTATAAGTTATAGTGGCCCGATCTGAAAAATTTGCTTGGAGATTTTATCGTTAGCTTGGATACCAATTCATACCAAATTCCATGAGGATATCTTGCCAAAGAAAAAAGTTCTTCATACAACAACTTGATTTTGATCGATGAGCTTATAAGGCAACTTTATCTTACATTAGCCCGATATCGGTGATTCGGACAAACAGGTAGCTTTCTTGGTAGCAGAAAATGTACACAAACTTTGAAATCGATATTTCTCAGATATCGATAAGCGATCCAGTTATTACTTTAGTTTTATACACACAGACGAGCATGGCTAAAGAACTCAACTCGACCCTTTAACAATATAAATTTTCGTTTGGTGCAATTCCGCTGGAATTTTCGGATAACGGCAACCGTTACCGCGCCATGATAACTGTCTGTTTGATGTCTGAAGTTGGATCACATGATCTCGGCGACATTTGATTTCAACAAGACGGGGCCATTTTCCAAGCATCGCATCAACCAATGGATTTGTTTAGAGAACACTTTGGTGATCAGATAATTTCACGTTCGATTGGCCACCGAGATCGTGTGATATCACACCGTTAGATTTTTTTTCTGTCCGGATGTGTAAGATCTAAGCTCTAAGCGTAAAATGTCGCTCCGATTCAGGCCTTGGAGCAAAACATCACGCATGTCATTCACAAGTTATCAGTCCAAATGTCGAACGACTCATCGAAAATTGGACTCAAAGGATGTACCATCTGAGACCTAGCCGCGCCAGCATTTGAAAGAAATAATTTTCAAAAAATTCATTGCAAAAGAGTGTTCTTTCAAATGATAATAAACCTTTCCATTAAATTTAAAGTTTCTCTGTTTATTCTTTCAAAAGTAGAGTGCCTTTAATTTCTATCTCGCTATCTCGTAGTCAAAAGAGAAGAAAATTAAATAAAGTACACAAAAGGTCAAGCTATTGCCTCTTCTTGGACCTGGTTTATGATTTTCCTTGTAATGGGAAAGGAGGTTCAAGATGGTCGTGGTTCTGAACAGTTTTTGGGTATGACACCAAGTTTTTCTGTTAAAGATTGCCTAAAACAAAGCTACAACAGAAGAATCTGGTAGTTCCTATGAAGGTCAACATATTGTACTACTTCGGCTGCAAGAAAAGTCTGGTAGTTCTTACAGAAGGTCAGAGTAATGCACTGTTTCGGTCAAGTTATACAAGTAGGAATGTTGTCGAAGTGTAGCTCTGAACTTTCAGAGAGTCAGAAACTTATTTCAAAATATAATGGGTGATTTTTTTGAGGTTAGGATTTTCATGCATTAGTATTTGACAGATCACGTGGGATATCAGACATGGTGTCAAAGAGAAAGATGCTCAGTATGCTT
>NW_017535241.1:165130-177341 GCF_001853355.1 Bactrocera latifrons
CGAATGGACCACCTAAGACGCAGCCGCGGTCAACATTTAAATGAAATTATCTTCAAAAAGTAAATGTCATGAACCAATCTAACGTTTCAAATAAAGAACCGATGAGATTTTGCAAATTTTATGCGTTTTTTTTTTTAAAAAAGTTATCAAGCTCTTAAAAAATCACCCGTTACATTTAAATAATTAATAATTATTTCAATCAAGAGTAACAGAAGAAAGTAAGATGAAATACACAACAGATCTTGTTTCTTGAACCTAAGCACTCTGAACTGTAACAAGGATCCCTAATATAATATGTTCGTGATACTGTGGAGTTTTTGATTTTCACGGGAGGTTTTCCTTCAAAAGATTTCATAAGACCAAACTAGTGCAGAATAATCAGGTATTAGCTTTTAAAGAAGATTCAGACAACGCTTCGGCTGGTTTGGACCATATTGAACCTAAAAAGTTGACGGAATGTGTATATGATGTGTATCGGAGGACATTCGAAAACTTATTTCAAATATTTCATGGATTAGATATTTTCTCGTAATGAGAAGATAAAATGCAACTAAGAAGCAATGAAAACTTACTGGAGAAGAATGTAGACAATGCACTTTTTCGGTCGGGTTTGGTCATAGAAATGATGGTGGATTGAGTTGAGCAATGAAAGCTTACTGAAAACTATAGCGAAATAATCAGATATTAGCTCCTATAGAGAATCTAGGCAGTGAACTTTTTTGGTCGAGTTAGACCATAGGAATGACAAAGGATTATGTTTCTGCGGCTTTTGAGTTTGCTTAGGTTCGTAAACTAAATCGGATTTAAATAAATAAGACTTCAACTTATAGAAATGATGAAATGTGTTTAAGGCCAATAAGAAACATCAGCGGATGCTACTTTCAGAGTCGAGATAGTCTGCTGGAATGATGCTCGATTGTGTTTCTAGGTGTATGAGATTTCTTATGTAAACTTTTTTCAAAACATTCCTTAGATCGGATTTAATACATAAGACTACAACCAGAGATCAGCCCATAGGAATGAGGGAGTATGTTAAAGTTTATGTGAAAAGGCAACGCCAACTCCATCTCAAAGAAGTCGTTGGATCTCATCGGAATTAAGAAGAAATGATCACATACTAGCTTTCTAGAGTTCTGAGATTTTCAAGCTCATATTTGCAGTGCCACAACATTATACAAATCGAAAGTACGTAATATTCGGGACTCTGATTCTCGGTCATAATAACTGTCCTGTGTTAAAAATATAAAGTTACAGGTAGCATCGCTTATTTTAGAGACTATATAAAGTTCGAAAACTTCTTATATTCACTGATCTATATTTGTACACTCGTACGTCAACGTTGTAGTTGCTTTTCGAAATAAAAAATGCAAACTCAGCATCAGCGCGCAGTTAAGTTTATCTACCCTTGTTCTCAACCCAGACACACACACACCTAGCAGTAGTTGAGTTTTATGATAAAGTACATGTTTGTACTGAAATTTTAACTGTAACTCGTCAGAATGGTATTTTAGCGAATAAAAAATATGTTGCGTCATGGTCTACTTAAGCAAAGGCATCAGATTCAAGGACTAAAGCCGAAAACCAAACACTGAAGATGCCATTAAAGCAGGACAACGCTGTTAATCCGAATATTCTGTGGCAATTATGATTGTCAAGTTAGGATAATAGAGAAATGAGACATGAACAGTAATCTTAGATTATTAGAAAATATATTAATATACAAAGCACGTTCCAGTAAAGTCATACCGTTGTAAGAGCGCCTCCAGTAAAATTTTTCTAAAATGTAAAATAGTATTTAGAGAATTAACTACTGACTTTCGGTTACACAAATGAAAACTAATTCATTAATGTCTATATAATATTTAAATATTTATATTTGCTAGGCAATTTAGTTTAATGGAGGTCATTTTAAATGAATGCTTTGTGCAAGTATTTACTTCCAAGCAGCAATAAAATGAAACCATTCAAATGTTGCCTACATTCAGGAGCATATAATATATATATATTTTTTTTTTTTTTTTTTTTGTTTTAATGCACTATCTACATAAGTCATACAACTGTTAATAATAAAAGAATCATTTTTGTATCACATTTAATTGCTTTTCTTGGAAATTGATTCGAATTACTTTCACGTTAGGGATATACAGCGTACCGTAGTCCCGTCTTAAATGCTTCAACTTCGATGGTTTGCCTAGTGATCAGTTTTTTATCTAAGCGGGCTCAAGCGAAACTTATGAGAAATTTTATAGGACTTATAATGGCTTTGAGATCTCTAGGCTTTCCGACTTCAGGTAAAATTTATGTGTTACTAGATAGATACACCTATGTATGGAAGATTGAAGCTTAATTTGAATACTCCGTTTTAAAGCAAGAATGAATTTAGACACCTATAATCATCTATACAAAATACCATTTCACATGTCACAAATGCTATTGAGGGCTACAAAAAGGAGTAGTTTTATCATCGGATTGTGGCTGGTGATAAAGAATGGATCCATTACCATAACCCCAAACTTAAAAATCATAGAAGAAACCCAGCTAAATGAACGGCAAAGCCGAAAATTCAGGATATCAAGGTATTGCTCTGTATTTTGTTGATTTTAAAGAAGGTGATATTATGTGAGCTTCTAAATCCATATGAAATCATTCTGACCACATTATGTCCCGGAAGCAGAACGCTCCCACTGGTATAAGGTTCACATCAGAACGAGGTATCGAAAACTGGTTTCATTCATTCTCGGTCGCCTAGATGCCGCTAAGCTATTTATCAAAGCAATCATATATTTGGAAAAAGATGAGTAGGAAATATCCAGACACTTCCTCCTCCATTTTCTAGCTTTTGCGAGACAGCGATTGACACATATCTGCAGTCATACCTTCGGTGAACAAGGAGACATAACCCAAACTGACATTAGCCGGCTCAAGAATCTTCGGGATCAATGTAATAGGAGCTCTAAGTGCCACAACGGACGGTCAAAAGCTGTTCATATGAGGAGCGACCTTTCAACCTAATCTATAGAGCATATAGTTTCTCCGGAATTTACGGTTCCATATCACAGAACCAACAACGGGTTAGTTTTTTGTTAAACTGCGATATAAAATAAGAATTTATCCTTTTCACAATCTCAATATTTTCCAATAGTATCGGGGATTTGAGCTGAACGTTTTTATATTTTTGGTATGACAAAAAAAGGAACATAGTATTTAACTTTACTTCGGCCAACTTTCTTCTCATTTCCTCTTTATGAAGTAAAGAAAGTCACGTTCTACTGAACTGCTAAATACGGTCCTTTATAATGTTTCGAATAGTTGGTTAATAGGTTCCGCTTAAACCTAATAGTTCAACTGAAAGTTTCAAGATTTACAACACAAGTTCGCTAAAATCAGATTGCACAAAGGAGAGACACAAAAAGGAAATGTCGTGTAGTAGAAGCTAATGCATCTTTTAAACCTCTAAAACTGGCATCCGGTAAGATTTTTGACCTTACTGTGTGAAAATCGATGGACCCATGGTCACATAAAATCACTTTGACTCGTTAAATGAAACCTCTACTGAAGACGAAGAAGTCACTGGACGTACTGCGATTTACCTCGAGACAGCATTTTAACGGGATGAAGAAAGAGAAATCAAGCGACATATTATATATTGAAAAGTGGTCGTCACCACTTTAAATATTTATAGTATGTTCTCGAGTATTGGTCTAAATTTGGGTCTATATAGATTATTTGAGATATGTCTAGGATATACGAAAAGCTTTAGAAATTTTATAATAAATTATGAGAAGCAACAAGCAACAGAGAAAAAAATGTATGAACTTGTGAAACACTATAGCAACAAACAATAGAGAAACAATTTTGTGAACTTGTGAAACACTGTATTCTCTTAGTCACAGCTTAGATTGGGTTAGTTACCGCTATATATAGAATATGGGGGCTTTTTATTCAAATCATTAAAGATTTAACTTATCATTGTGTTCGGAATATAACTATTTTAATTCGTTAGATGTTTGGAAGACTTAACTTCTTTCGAACTTTTCACATTTATACTATTTCTAAAAAAAAATTCGCTTCAACTACCGTAAGCACTTTAACCTGCTTAGCGATGGAATTAGAGGAATTTGGTGCATATAAATTTAACCGTTAAAATTTTTTTTTTACTTCTGCTATAATATATCTGCCGCAATATATCCTTGTACTAGGTCATTTATCAAAGCGTCATATGACACTTTGTTTCGCGCAACAAAAGGTAACACACACCTTAAAATCACTTTGTACATACATATAAATATGTACACAAATCAACGGACACATGTGTCTATGTAAGTGATATGCAACTTTTCATGACACCACTGTAAATGACATCCATTTAAGGCATCACTCACTGTTATGCATTGCGTTTGCTTTAAACTGTAGAATGACGAAGAATATCCCTTCAAATTTACCAAAGGAAGTTTTTATTTATTATTTTCATTAATTTATTTGTGGAATTTCACTAAACGATGATTTACTGCAATGATTTTAATTTTCATTATTTCACTTATATTTTTTTTGTTTTGAACTTTTTCGCACATTACTCTTTTCCCGTTTGTTTTTTTTTTTTTTTTTTWTAATTCACTTTTACCCACCGCACGCCGCGCGCTCAAAAACAAATTGCAGACCGCATGTCAGGCTGTTTTCCCACGACCCGTACTCATTTATTTTTATTTCTTTGATAAGTTATTTAAACTTTAGCCTCAGCAACGTTTTCACTTATTACCACACCGTTGTCGAGGCACCGACAGACTGATGCTGCGCGCATTATAGAGCATCCTCCGACATGGTGCGGCATAACTGCAACGCCGACAAACAAAGGCGAAGTTGTTGAGCAGAAAAGCTCGCGCCGCTCTGTGATTTTATGGCGAAAGCTGCCTGGATAAAAACACGCCTGCTTTTGTCAAATACAACATGCTTACACCCTTTTAGGTGGTCATGTAAGTGGCATGGTGAAAGTGTGGTGAATATGTCACCATAGTATTACGGTACACTGCAAAAATTATTTTTGATTGCTATTGAATTTGAGGATTACAATTTTTAGTTGCAAACTTTTTTTGGACAAAGCAATTCCGACTTTCAAAATATGAACTAATATTTATAGTTAACAAAGAATCGGCTACATATTATTTTGACAAAAAGGGAGAATAGTTCCAATAATATTAACATCTAGTTGAAGACAGTCCTTGAAAGATTTTTCAAAACTTAAATTCAAAACTGAACTTTTTAGAATGCTTTCAACAAAGTTGGAGCAGTCAACTTCGGCATATGGATAGGCAATATCCAATACTCTCCATAGCAGAGTATTGATCAACTGCTTTATCTCGCCTTCTAAAACATGCTGCTGGTACACTTTTAACCCCTATTTCAAAAAAGTAAATTATACTTTCATATTCGTTGACCCATAGATCACATAGACCCGTTGATCACATAGACCAATCAGTATATAACTTGTAGCCTTGTGGCAGGTTTTCGTGTAATCATTTAGGAAAGTTCTCACTTTGACTGGCCAAAAACGATTATGGCTGCAGCAACTCACGACTTCCACTCTTAGACCAACTATATTCTGGGAAGCCAAAAAGCAACCAATTGAAGACGAACTAAAGTGAGACGTTTTCGTAAGCGACACACTTTCACCATCAACACTGATGAGCGTGGTACCAATGAGATACTGGGCGAGATTGTCAAGACCTGTCTTTGAAAACATGACCGCCATTAACACACATAAGGCCAATGGGGCTAACAGATTGAGATGATTATAGGACACCAGGGAAGCAATGCAAAATCTCTTGTGCAGTTATTCCGCATTGGCAAGACAACGCTTCATGGCCCCATATTATGGGATACTGGAGACTGCAGAATATATTTAAAATCACGTCTGTCTTCCCGAAAGCTACTTTTTTCTTGCACGCGAACTATCTATCATTGGATCAAAGTGGTATATGCGTTGCTCATTCCCACCTCATTTCTCACCGTTTATTTAAATGGTTCTAAAAAGAACGGAACAAAATACAATTTGTCAACTTCCATGTATACTTCGGAGCATCGTCATGTATATTTTTTTTTTCTTTCAGTCCATCGACACGAGTCTTTTTAGAGCGACATTTTATGTGTGATCGCAAGTGAAATAAAATTCAACAAACATATGTTCATGCTGGTATGGATCATATGTTATTCCTACTAATGTCTATAGCTGTCTCAATTCCACGACAGGTCACATGACAATCTTGTAATATCAATTTGCGCACAGCATCAATAGTTTACCGGAACAAGAATTGATTTTGGAGCACATTGACGAAACTCATCTTGGAGTGATCTACGACCTCGATTGGAATCACGATACCATCGATAAACACTGCTTCTTGATTTACTTTAGTCGCGACAAATGGAATGAAGTGCACCAATGCATAATGTAAAAAACAATCGCGCGAAAATGTTCGCGATTTAATTCCAGATGCATATTTGAGGTTACTGTAAGCAACATAAAGCGGTCGTGTGTTCTGAGCATGTACAACAAAAAATTATAGAGTTCTCAAGTTGCCAGATTACATCACTGGGGTTGTCAAATCCCGAACCTACGTAGGAACGTAACCCAAAGCATATAGCATTACTAGATCTCACTTATAAAGGGTCGCCCACGCTGTTCATCGAAGCGTTCTCTCAATAAATCCCTTTATTGATGCGGTGTGTGAGAAGTGGCACCGTCTTATTGAAACTAAATGTTACCGACATCACGAGCTTCAGTTTCAGTTATCAAATAACGGTTACATTCTCACTGGTATCATGTTTACAGAAATATAGACCGATAATATCACCTGTATTTTGTGTGCTTTCAATTTATAAAATCGACGACGCCGAATCGAATCTCCACGGTGTACGCTCTCAGCTAAGGCGCTATATATTCCACAATGCGTGCTGGACGTGTTCTATTCGGTCGAATATGGTTCAATAAAGAAGGCTGGGTCTCAATATGGTAATGGTATGTACTGCGAATAGTATGCTTAGTAGGTCGATTATATTGACCATAAATTGAGCAAAGCTCGCACCACATTCTTTACAGAACGTGAATTTTCATAATAAAGTTGAATGATTTGTAAATGTTGTTAAGTGGTTTTTCCATGATGAAATGCCAAACACAAATAATATGAAATAATTTCAACTCTTGCATGGAAAATCATTACACTTCAACGATTTCGCCACTGGGTTAAGTACTAATATCAATAATTTCTGGTTCTTATTGACGTAGGCAAATTTATACGATTATCTGTGGTCATTTGGTATACAAATAATATACTTATAATTTAATATTCATTAATTATTACTAATTTGTATATTTGCCACCTTTAGAATAACTTAATATAATCAAGTTTTTAATTAGTTGCGAAAAATAAATCCGTTGTAATGCCTATCGATACCGTTATTTACATTAATTATATATACAAAAATCTGTATATATATTTATTAATATTATATAAAATATATAAAAGTACATATAGTACAACTATATTTTTTGATTCACCGCCTTGAAGAAAATCACATTTTCCTTAAAGCAAATGGGAAATTACAAAATCTCACACACTTTGCGTAGTCCCAATCAATAAAGAATATTACAAAAACAACATGAGTCAATTTGATAAATGGTATGCTTGCATTAGCATAGCACAAATGACAAATGACGCATCGAAATTATTTTACAATGACAACATACTTGTATGTTTACAGATGGCGCTGACTGGACCCAGCTTTACAGCTGGGAGAAACCGGCAATGAATATTGGAAAAAGTACCAAACGTGGGAAGTAGAAAAAATTTAGTTACCAACAGAGATGCACGTACGCTAGAGATTGGTATTAAAGATTCTAGTTATTTACAACTAGTATTCTAATTAACAGTAAAAGTAACCGCAGGCTGCGCATTTGTTCCATATATTTACCCAATGTCGTCATAATCCTTTTTCCTATGAAAGAGGG
Source organism: Bactrocera latifrons (assembly GCF_001853355.1). Classification (NCBI taxonomy): domain Eukaryota; kingdom Metazoa; phylum Arthropoda; class Insecta; order Diptera; family Tephritidae; genus Bactrocera; species Bactrocera latifrons. Next base: position 173,130 of record NW_017535241.1, read on the forward strand.
AACATTTTTCATTTAGGCCTGAAAATTAGCTTAGATTTCTTGGAAATTAATCAGAGTTAATACTATCTTACAGGGAAGCTTTATTTACGGAAATCTTCGTCATGCATATTTTTGGGCCACCGAATCACTGTAGTGTTTTTCAAGTAGAGGTGGCTGCTATTATGATGGTGCTACGGAGTGTGGGGACATTTTTCTTTTAGAACTGGAAAGTAGCTTAGTTTTCTCGGAAATTAATCACCGGATCACTGTAGTGTTTTCCAGGTAGAATTGGCTGCTGTTATGATGACAAGAAGTGTCTGTCCTCACTATCAATAGCATCAAGCTACTTCATTGTCCGGCTCGTGTATAGGACCGGTCATAGCGAAAACACTCTAAAGTGCTAAGCCGATGAGCTTTGCAAGTGAGGATACTCTTGTTACGATTACATTGGAAACGAGTCTCCTTTGTCATGTTGCGTTCTACTCCTTGATCACAAAAGGCATTGGTCGATTCGGTCCACTGAACTACTTGCTCTTAGACTCGAGACGACTTGTAAACTAACTTATTTGATTTGCTCCTGGTCAAAAAAAAAAAAAAAAAAAAAAAAAAAAAAAAAAAAAAAAAAAAAAAAAAAAAAAAAAAAAAAAAAAAAAAAAAAAAAAAAAAAAACACACAGAAAGGCAGAAAAGCAGAGTTTGTTTGGAAGGTTTTAGGAATGATATTCAGCAGCAGATGGATTCCAAACCAAACCACATAGGGGGTTGGAACCCTTTGAAACGACGGAAGCGGTTGCAAACCTCCAGAAATTTATTTAAGCGAACTTAACTTTATTCTATACGATGGTATATAACCCAGTCAGGCTGTAAACTATCTTATATGACTTTCACTTAGTCGAAAAAAAGAAGGCAGAGTTTCTTTGAACGCTCTTAAGAATAATAATCCCTACCAAATACTTTTGAAATATTTTTGAAACATGGGAGATGCTTGGAAACCTTTTCTGACCCTTCTGAGATTGGTTGAAGATTAGATCATCGAGAGACAGGTTTTGAACTGGATCTTGAATTTAGTCTACAAAAAAAAGCGGATCTAAAATTGAAACAATTATTTGATACATTTTAAACAGTGTTTAGGAACTGTGACTCTAATAAATGACCCAGAAGGGTAAAAAATCTGTTTACAAACTACTTACTGCTATTCTTATTGGGCATATTTTTATTTCTCGCGTCAATGGTGAATCAAAATGTGCTTATAACCTAAAAGTTTGTTTAACTCCAGTATATGGTATCTTGAATTAAGTCTTTCTAAATAGTGAACATTGTAATGTTGAATTTGCTGGAGTAAGGCTTAGGGCTCATACTATGATACCATATATCTAGGTAGAAAACTGTGAAGTTAGGGATCTTGGATTAATGATGAACAAGAAGATGATTTTGGCTTAAAATTTTACTCAATCTATCTGGGGCCAAATTTTTTTACATAGTGAGCTTTGAGATGTAAAATTCATTGGAGCAAGCCTAAGGCCTCATTTTATGATATACCTACGTCGAAATCTATGACGTCAGGGTGTAAACCCGTTCAGTTGCTTAGGAGTTTTTAGAGTTTTAAACTTCTCGTGCAGAAATACAGGTTTGTCGACTTTTTTATGTAGTATATAAGGTCAAGAAAGTACTTATATAGATGAAAATTCTGCTCATGCTTTTACGCTTTGAAAGATGTAAATATCGAGCTGCTGAAGTTGTTAGGTTTTATGAGAAAACGTGAGGTTGGTGGACTGATATTACCTATTTTTTTAACCCATATATTATTGAGACAAAGCATGACTCCAGTTGGATAATAGCAGCGACCTGCTGACATGTAACAGTTTTCGCTTTTATGTTATGCCAAGTGAATTTTAAACCTTCGTCCCAGAATTTTGTATTTACAGTCTTTTTTTTTTACAGTTTTGAAGTAAAGATATGAGTGAATTGGCGCCCTCAGAGCGATAGCAAAGGATCTCGGCATGTGTCGAAATCGAAAAAACGAAAGCTCGCTGGAAGCACTGAAGCCAACCCAACCGAGGCGTACAACGAGTCTATGAAAAATCGTATTAATATTATTATTATTATTAATTAATTTCAAAGGTGAACGTAAACATTATATTAAACTCATATACATATATATATTTTTGTTTTTGTTTTTGACGGGTTTATATTTTGCTACGCTTAGTTATTAAATATTTCATATTAATTTGGCGATGTAAGTACACAATTAATGTGATACCAGGAAAAATTATTACAAACCGTTATTGTAACCACTTGAACTTTATGATATTATTTTATGGACTCATTCTTATTTCGAATGAAAAATTTTTTCTTTTCATAGCGTTCAACTATTTTTAATTAAAAAGTACAACATTAAAGTTTAAATATTTCTCCTTTTTTGTTGTTGTGAAAGTTATGGAATTTACACCGCAGAGTAAATACTAACGAGTATGCGTCTGATACACTGTCAGAATATTACAATCATGTTGTTTGGAGTTTATCTGAAGGAGCGCTGATAAACTTCAATTGGTATGCGCGCTATGAATAACACTGAGATATCGGCGCCGCTTACTCGCGTCAAAGGCAAACCAAGCGCCAACGTGTAAATGGAGCGGCAAAGTAACCAAAAATACTTCCGTAAAAGAAATATTAATTTTTCATTTCACACTCATTTTAATTTCACACTTTGCTATGTTTGCGCTGATATTACGCGCTTGATTGCGATGATTGAAAATTCGTCTCCCAGCTGATAACGTCTGGGGAAAATGCCTAGCAACGTTTACGCTGGTTAAAAATAAACTACATATTTACAAGCGCGCTGATTAATTTGCATTTTTTTCGCAAAGGCGAGTGTTAGTATTTGTCGCCGCCGGCACCAACACCAAATGCTTATCAAAAAACTTGTTCGACAACGCGCTACAGCGGGGAAAACAGTTCCTGTGTTTACCCGTCAAAGAGCGCGCGATAACGCGACGCAGTAATAGCACGAGGCAAAGCTTGAGCGCGCGGGAGCGCTAGCACTAGCATGACACCTACAATAATGAATAATTAAAATGCTGCTGCTTGGTAAGCTGCAGCTGGGAGTGCTGCTAAATTAAGTTAAGTTAATAGTGACGCGTGATGACTGTTGCCCTTCGCGCATGACAAGTTTAACAGCGCATAACTCAGCGCGGCGCGCAAACAGAGACAGTGTGGAGCGACGCGCTCTCTTGCAGACAAACTCATTTTCGTTAAGCGATCCGGCGCTCGCAAGCGCAAACGCGCAAAGTTGCAATTCGCCGTTGTAAGCGACAGCGCAGCTTACAGCGCTAGACTTGCGCGCGTCGTTGCCAGCAGTGACGCAAGCTACGCGCGCGCCGGTATCTTTGCCGTGTGCCGATCGCGATTACAGTTTGACACAGTAAAAATGGCAAGTAAAAACAAAAAACAATCACAACAACATAAAGGCAATCGACAGATAAGTAGCTGAAAACGCCTAAGAGACGAAAAGCAGCAAAACAAGTATGAACAACAAAAAAATTGGCAGCAAGCATGCGACGAACGGTTTGCCTCAAATACAACGAACCTGCTTTAAGCGAAACTTAGTTGCCTGTTAAACGGCCACAAGCGCGGTTCGCGGGTCAATATAAAAAATAATATAAATCAAAAATTAACTGAAAATTAAAATTCAAAAAGTAAGCGAAACAGAAAAGACAATAACTGTCACATTAAAAGTGTAATGAAAAGGAGTTTTTGTGTACATACAAAGAAAATAAATTTGAAAAAATAAAATATTAAAGGTAATAATTACAAGTTATAAAAAGTTTTGAAAAAAACAAATCTTAGAGTTAGTAATAACAAAACAAGAAAAAGTTTAGAAAAAATAAAATTTTAATTAATTAATTAAATTCTTTTAAAACTGAATTTAAGCTACGAAAACTTAAAAAAATATTTTTTTGAAAAATATAAAAAAAACATAGTTTCCGAAATATTATTTTGCAAATAAAAAAAATTAATAGACTTGTAAATAAAGAAACAAAACCCTATATAAGTGTTCGTGTATAAAATGTACCAAAATATATATAAACTATAGTCAAGTTTAAAAATCTTAGTTTGAAAATTATTAAGCTTTCAAAACATTTAAAGCTTAAAACAAATTTTCAAAAAATAAGTTTAAAAGTGAAAAAGGGTGTAATAATTTTCACAAATGGATAATATTGAAACCAAAAATTTA
>NW_017535241.1:177512-184620 GCF_001853355.1 Bactrocera latifrons
AAAATTAAAAAAATTGAGTTCGCAAATTTTAAAACAAATATTATTCGAAAAAGTTTCGAAAATTTTTCCAAATCATTTAAAATTATAAAAAGTTTTGAAAAATCTAAAAGTTTTAAACTACTTTTTGAAAAAAACGATATATTTAAAATCATGAAAAACGTTTTTTTTTTTCAAAAAGTTTCAAAATTTTTTAAAATATTCTTGAAAATTATCTTGAACCTAAAAATATTTTGTGAAAAAAGCTGAAGACATTACGAAAATCATTTAACAACAAAAAAAAAAAGATTTGAAAATTTTTAACTGTGCCCAAAAAATAAGGTGACTTTGTATTTATTTCTAAAATTATTTATTTATTCTTCCAAATCAATTTCATCCCCTTCAAAGTAATGCCCACTAGATATAGTACATTATGCCAACGGATTTTCCAATCTTCGAAACACTGGTTGTAGTCACTTTCCGGGATGGCCTTCAGTTCCGTCTTCGCTGCGGCTTGAATATCGTATAAAATCGGTGTCCCCGGAGCGGTCTTTTACGCTTGGTAAACAGCCAGAAGTCGCACGGCGTCAGATCAGGTGAATACGATGGTTGCGGAATGATATTGGTTGAGTTTTTGGCGAAATTCGAAATTCGACATTGCAAAAAACGAAAAACTCACTTTAACAGCTCACAAAACGACACGTATCTCAAACACTAATGAATATTTGGACATGAAATTTGACATAAATGTGACTGACAGTGCTACCAACCTAAAAAAAATAATTCTGCTAATCCTTCGACGCGCGCAGTTGAATTTTTTTTTTTTTGACTTTTCGAAAAATGTGAAAACTTTTTAAAATCTTAAAAAAATTATTTTTCTATAAAAGGTATTAAAAAAATCCAAAATTTTTTATAACTTTTTTGAAAATAATTGTGAAAACTTTTTCGAAAACAATTTTGAATAAACCTATAAATTTTAAAAAAAGCACGCACAGCATAACATCACAAAACAGTATAGTGTCTTCCCCTGCAAACAGTGCTTAACGCGGCCTTCAAACACACCTCACCAAACTAAAGAGTAAGCAAAATCTAATTATTTTATAATCAAAATCAGCTAAAGATAGGCAGTGTATGTTAGAGATAAGACGGATATTATATAGTAGGCATACAAACTTAAGTGATAAGATTTCGATAAGCGCTACAGCCCGAAACGGTAGTCATGTACAGTCTTGATAGGTACCGTGCAGCTGCATGCTTACTTGAACTTCTTGAACTCGTACATATTTGAACAACAGTTCGTGTTGGCAACCATCTTCGACCGTTTGGTTACTTAGCCGACAGGGTGTACGCTTCAGCTGAATGCCATTTTTATGAATGGCAAATTTCGTGCTGTACTGTAGGCAATATAACGATTTAGGCGAAAAAAGCAAAACACAAAAACAAATGTGTAGTTCATAATCGTATATTGCTTAAAGAACTCATAATTTATATGAGCATCACATGATTGGCGAAAAATCTTTGCACTCTTTTAGTCATGGCAAATATTGGATTTTACGATAAAGTTGTTAAAAATGTATTTATTATTGTTTTTGTAATTTTTATGTCTGAAAAAGCAAATAAAAAATCGCTATAGGATTGTGAAATTTTTGCAATCTTTTGGGGCAAATTTCTAAATGGCCTAAATACTTTTTCTATCTAAAGACAAATATCGTAAATTAAAATCTAAAGAAAAAAAAATATCGAAAGATAGAAAGTCCCAAATGTTCTATGAGCTATTTAGTGTTAACGAAATCAAGATATTCCATTTCTAACTCTTAAAAATTCAGCCACCTCTTACAGATTTCCATCTGTTCTGAACTATTCGTTCAAATTGCTCTCTCATGTTTGTTTCTAGCGTTAACAGTATTGTGTCCGCCTCAGTTTCATCTAGAGAGGCTTTTGACTTGGACAACTTTTCTGTATTTTCGTTACCGAGAGGGTACTTTGAACCATGAACCCAAATTAGTGACAAGTGGATTTGACTCGCCACTGAGCTTAAAGCTTTCATACCTTTTTTTTTACCATATTTACCTCTGGCGACTACCAGGCTACCAATGCCGTCTGGCTATCTATTTATATGTAAGGTTTGGTAGAGGGATAAGGATGAGAAAACAGAATCAATGGAATACCTACGTCACTTCACCGCAATCCATTTTTAAGTACGCAATAATTGGTCTAATGGCCCAAATACCTATATTCAGCTTTAGGGTATAGTTCCTGCTGAGTATTCTCTTGCACGTGTTGCGTTTTTAATTCGTTTCTCAATATTAATTTACCCGCTCAGTTAGGTATCGATCTCGATCCTTGATGTTTTCCCGTGTTTTACAGGGAAATCTCACCTAGTGAAGGAAGATGAAATTGAGTTGTTCTGGGTTTATTTAACTTCTTGTCTATTATTTGCTGACCACAGGTGCAACCTTCGTAAGGCTCTTTTCATGACCTCCGTGATTGTGGATGGTAACATCGCTAATATGATTAACACTATATCGTCTGCAAATGCTACTGCTTTAACTCCCCCTTCATTAAGTTGAAGTAGTATTCGTTCAGTGCCACCCACTCTTGAAGGCTGGACATTCGCATAGAAAATTTTCCAGCGCTTCACAATCCTCCGCGCATGCTCTGCATTCCGCCGAGTCCATTTTTTTTTTTTTTTTTTTTTTTTTTTTTTTTTTTTTTTTTTTTTTTTTTTTTTTTTTTTTTTTTTTTTTTTTTTTTTTTTTTTTTTTTTGGACTAAAAACATGAACCTGTTGATCTGTCCACCATCAATACTACTCCGCAGTAAATTTGTGGTGTGAACTGTGTTCCAACACCTGAGGCATTTTTCTAGGATCCACTGCTTCAAACAACCCTTGAAAGAGCTGAACGGCCTGGGCGCATAAGAATTTCCGACTGTTCATTTTGTATGGAAGCTATGTGTCAATATCAGTTTCGACAAATGCACAGCTTTGCCTAATTGATATCTCCTACACTGAGGGACTAGTTCGTCTTTATATACGGACAGACAGACAGACATTACTAAATCGGCACAGCTCGTGATGTTGATCATTTAAACATACATTTTTTAGACCCTCCGAGGTTTCCTACTGAGTACTACTCACTTTCTAGACATAAAAAATAAAAATAATTATTCAAGAAAAATTAAAATAACAATAGTTTTAAAATATAATGATAGCAATATATAAACGTGCTTATTTTCATTCTTTTGTTACTTCAAAAGCTTCCAGTTGGCATAAAAGCCAGCCTTATAAAAACATATAAAAAAATTTAACAATTCTGAAAGTATATAAATTATTAAAGAACTGATTTTTAAACCAAAAAAACATGGTAATTAATTAAAAATATTTTTTTTTACAGTTAAGATTACTATTAAATTGTAGAATCTGCTTTTTTATTTAAAAAATAATTTTATTAAATAAGGAAGGACAATAACTTGGTAAATTTAACTTTTTAGTGTACTTTAGTGTACTGTTGTTGTATCATTTTTTTTCCTTGGTGGGGTGGCAAAAATACCTTCGTATGTGTCGTCACTGCTGGCAACCACTAAAACATTTCTCGAGGGAACCTTCGTCCATCCTGGTACTACTTTGCATTTCTTCAGGGTGACCTTCCACACTTCTCATCCTAAGACATGCATATTTATTGTTTTGTGTGTAATTCTTACCGGTCTTCCAGTTTACCTCGTTTTGAAGAGTTCACGTGTGATTAGCGTCATCGATCGCAACTGTTATATATATAACGATTTTTTGGCTTTCTCCATTTTATATAGATTTTTTCTAAATACGTGACCGAATAATATCTGCTTAGCTGTATGACCATATTTCAATTTTTGATTAGCTTGGTCGTCCATCGACCTCTCTCTTCTAAACAAATTTGATATGATCATGCGATGTTGGCGAACAGGCTACTAAGTATTAAAGTTAGGCATCTTTTCTATAGCGATTTGGATTTGTGCCAAGTGGTAAACTTAGAGTCTAATCTTACAGCCAAATAATTTACAAGCATTTGTACTCTTAGAGTCTCAGTTATTGCACTCATGTCTATTTTAATCGGAATATGCTCCTTTGTTAACAATACCAGCTCGTTTTTTTCATTAAAAGTGTAATGAACTCACGTGTCAAGCCATATTTATGCCTTAATCATCACTTGTCCTAAAAGGTTTTCAAATCTTTCAAGTACTTAATAGCTACTCACTATTAGCCTGAAATATGTAGGTATGTATGTGAAACGTGTTTATATTAATTCCTTGCGCGCATCTTCAGTGTTTCGAACAGTGATTATCGCGGCGATATTGTCTGCATAGCTCATAGGTTTAAAACACCAAAATAACCTTTTAAGAGTCAGGGCCAAGAACTGATTCCAGCAAAGTTTCTGACGAGACCTTGAAATTCTTCAAAGGTTTTATACATCGAGATTCTGTCTTTCAAGTACTTCAATAGTAGCTCCTCATTATTAGGCTGAGATATATGTACATAGGTGTGGAAATCAAGTCCTTGTATGGGAAACTTGTTTACTTGACGAGATATCTTCATGAAATTTGGCATAGATTTCTTCCAATTCCTTGCACGCATCTTCAATGTGTCGGACAGTGATTATCGCAGCGAAATCGTCAGCATAGCTCACTAGGCGTGCAACGTTGGGCAAGTTCGAGGTTTAATATACCAAACTGAGCTTCCAGGCCAAGAATTGACCCCTGCTCCCTTGATCTCTCCTGACGTTATCTGCAAATGTTGTGGTTCTTCAGAAGTTTTATGCAACAAGATTCTGTCTTTCAAGTATTAGCTCCTCAGTGTTAGGCTGAGATTTGTTGGCGCCAGAATCGAATTCTTGTATAAAAAACTTGTCTATCTGACAAGGTATCTCCACAAAATTTGACAAAAATTATTGCTTAAAGCGTCGGTACAATTTCCGAAGAAATCGTTCAGATAGGATTACTATAGCATATAGTTGCCATACAAACTGATTGGTCACACTCAAGTCCTTATATGGAAAGCTTTTTTATTTCAAAAGTTATCATCACGAAATTCGGTATWGATTATTATCTCAGRTATTGTGACTATCTCCGCAAATATTATTCAGATCGGAATACTATAGCATATAGCTGCCATACAAACTGATCGGTCACACTCAAGCCTTATAAGCCTCTTTTATTTCAAAAGTTATCGTCTCAAAATTCGGTACAGATTATTATTTCAGGTATCGATACTACATCCGAAAATATTGTTCAGATCAGCCTACTATAGCATACAGTTGTCACACAAACTGATCGGTCACACTCAAGTCCTTATATGGAAAGCTTTTTTATTTCAAAAGTTATCGTCTCAAAATTCGGTACAGATTATTATTTCAGGTATCGATACTACATCCGAAAATATTGTTCAGATCAGCCTACTATAGCATACAGTTGTCACACAAACTGATCGGTCAAACTCAAGTCCTTATATGGAAAGCTTTTTTATTTCAAAAGTTATCATCACGAAATTCGGTATWGATTATTATCTCAGRTATTGTGACTATCTCCGCAAATATTATTCAGATCGGAATACTATAGCATATAGCTGCCATACAAACTGATCGGTCACACTCAATCCTTATAAGCACAACTTTTTTATTTCAAAAGTTATCGTCTCAAAATTCGGTACAGATTATTATTTCAGGTATCGATACTACATCCGAAAATATTGTTCAGATCAGCCTACTATAGCATACAGTTGTCACACAAACTGATCGGTCACATTCAAGTCCTTATATGGAAAGCTTTTTTATTTCAAAAGATATCATCACAAATATCATCAAATTCGGTATGGATTATTATCCCAGGTATTGTGACTACCTCCGAAAATATTGCTCAGTTCGGAATACTATAGCATATAGCTGTCATATAAATTGATCGTTTAAATACAAGATAAATATTGTTTTATACTCTTTTGGGCATTAAAATATGCACCTGTGCAAATATGCACCCATTTAAAATTAAGCATCATAGCAATCATAATTTGAAACGATATCTGACAAGAGCTCATTCTGCAATTTTTTTTTTTTTTTTTTTTTTGTCTTAATAAAAATTCAATTTTGAGGTTGTTTTCCGAAAAATAGACTTAATTAAAAAATACTTAAAATTTAATGTTTGACAGTAATTACCAGCGAATTTCGCATTAAAAACAAATTACAAGCTTATCAGCTGATCGCGTACATATTTCCAAAACTTAACCTTAGAATTTTCAAACTTTGCCTTTACGGAAGTTATTTTCAAAATAAGCACACACGCACACATAAACACCATACAACCGCTAAACAAAACTGCGAAAAACACGGATGTATTTTAAGCCACTACATACATACATACATATACATATGTTGCCCGCTTCCTATTTCATTTTCAATTTTTGATATCTCCACTCAAAGATCAACAACAGCAAGTAATGGTCAACAATTAACAAGCTAGAAATCATAGTTTAAGCCGCCGCAAGACAAACAATCAAAATAAACAATTTCTGTTATTACTATTGTTGTTATTATTGTTATGTGTGCAGTAATAAATTCGACAACAAAAGAGATGAAAAGCTGCAAGTTTTTTCTTTTTTAAGTTTTTTGAGTGCCGGCAAATTCCGAGCAACTTGCATAAGTTGGCGACAACAACAACTGTATGTATTTGTGTGTATATATCATACATACCTACATATGTATGTAATTAAAAGTATGTGGCCAAAATTCACAAATACCGACGACATAACTCAAAAGTAAACAATCCAAATCATCACAAAACAATCGAAAATGATTTGTGGACTATTTTGTAATTTCGACTTTGTCACTGTTTTATTGGCGGCCTTTTATTTATATACTTTTATTTTATGTTTTATTTGTTTTTTTTTGGTAATTTATAAGTGTGTGCATAATTTAATGCTATTACAGCTGACTTACTTGCCGAGTTTATTGCCAGCTGATTAATTAGTGGACTTAACACAGCTGACGGGCGATGCATACCTGTATCGATAGTAAAGCGTTGCACAGTGGGCTGAAGATGAGCGAATATACACGTGAAATAAAAGTTGGTTTCAAAGTTTCAAAAACGGAATAAATAAATTTAAACTTAAA
>NW_017535241.1:185494-196080 GCF_001853355.1 Bactrocera latifrons
TATACACATCTGCTTAAAATTCTTTTAAAAATGTTGCCACCTGTCTAGAATTTTTTTGTCTCTTTAAGATATTAAATTTATTCATTGTCTAAAATTAATGGAAGAAAAAATTACAACAAAATTCTAGACAGGTGGCAACATTTTTAAAAGAATTTTAAGCGAAAATTATTTTAAAATCACTTTAGTCTCTTTATAATGTATTCTTTTATTTGTCAAATTAATGGTAGAAAAAATCAATACAAGTGGCAACATTAAAAAACAAATCGTGCTCAAGTTTTCTTCAAACCGCTTTCGTATCTTTACAATATTTCATTTACTTTGTCTCATTAATAGTATAAAACATTGTAAACATGTGGCATTACTTTTTTAAACTTTTTTCAACGGTAAACAAACATTTTTCCAAAATATCGCGCAAAAACTGATGGTTGCGCCAAATTCCAATAATTCCACACAACACTGTGCCGCTCGCTATGCGCCAACAGTTAAAAATCGTCATTTGCATCTTGAATAATTTGAGCTGTTCAGGCCAGCGCCGACGTACAGCTAGCGTACAAAATTTACAACAACAACTTGCTAATAGTGTTGTAAAGTGGTTGCCATGCCCCAGTTACGGATCTTCGGTGGTTCTGTTACTTCCACTTACGTAGTTACATACTTGCCGTTGCGTAAGTGAGTTTTGTCCATATGTGGCAAGTCGCACCAGCACAAGCTGTCTAAGCGCGTGACTGGTTAACTAACTTTAGGTTTACCTAAAAAAGAAAAAAATCCCATGAATTGCGTACGTCTAACTATTTCACAAGTTCTAAAACAAAAAATGCGGTTAAACGCACCTATTACTAAGCTAGTGCATAGATTCTGTGAATTATGCATTGGAGGTTTAAGTTCGTCGCACTATAATTAAGTGATCGGTATTTAGTATGAATGTGAGTAATGGATTTAAATTTTAATCACAGTAAAGTGTAGAAAAAATTACATGAGCTGCGAGTATTTCATGCTCTAAGTTTTTATGACATGCAGCTAACGATCTATTAAAATTATGGGATGGATGGCTATCACCACTTTAGTGCTCATTTGATTTGAGACCGTGCAGGTCGTAAAAAATACATTCTAACGATGTGAGAGAGTTTCCCTTTTAAAGGTATTTCTCTCTCTCTCTTTGTTTTGTGCATTTTTAATTCTTATATATTGTTCGATTCGTCAATTCCCAGTTGATTGATAGGTATCTATAACACCTGCTGTTACTATAGACCTAAGAATGATTGAAATAGAAATTACGTAAATTTTTTTCCGTTACTCTTCTTGGAGAACGTTTGACAGTGATATACATTGGTTCAAAAGAAAGTAGAGGAAGGTTCAAGAGAGAGATGGTTCCTCACAGAAATAATGATAATATGAACATTTTTTGCATAACTTTAAACTTTTTGTGTCACGATCCGACCTGGATTTATTTGCAACCAGGACTGACCTCGGCAGTATTTCTTCTTACAATTTTGGGAATATTTTATGAAGATCGTTTGAATAGTTCCGGAGACATCTTGTCAACCAACTTCAAAAACACAGTTTCGAGAAAAACGCGTTTGAAGACGGCGCACTTAGCTTAGCTAGCCTCGAGCGCAAAGTTTTCAAGGCTGTATCTCCGACTCCATTACTAGGATCAACTTGAATTTAGGACAATATTCTAGAGATGTTTTAGAATTAAATTACACAATAAAATGTTCAATTTTTTGAAACCCGTTAACTCATGATACCCCTTAATGAGAATGAGTATGCAATTACTTTGAAACTGGCAATAATATTAAAAAAAAAAAACAATAATTGAACACCGGACGTTAACAAGCCCTGGTACTTGTCTGAGGGGAGACCTAAAAGGTTAAATTTTTTTGATACTTCAGAACAATCCCTAAGACTGTTCAAAAGATATATTAGAACAGACAAGTATCATCAACCAGTATCAAGCAAGTATCAAAAACTACAAGTATCTATTACTTCAAATTTCCAATACTCGCTAGTATTAGGATATTCTAAGAAATATGGACTGTTCAAAAAAACCAATGATAGACAAATATCATCCGTTAACTTCTCAGAATTTCCATATACACAATATATACTTGCATAATACTGCATATAGACTGTTCAAAAAAATGTATCATGACGACTTCTGGGCACTCAAGTATCTACAAGTATCCAATACTATAAGTATCTAGTTCTTCAAATTTTCAATCCTCGATATACTACCCATATATCGGTAGTATTATGGACTGTTCAGAACTTCCTATGAAAGTCAAGTCTGAGAATTTCCATATACGCAATATAGTCTTGGATATTACTATATTTGTATAGAGTATCTAATACTTGAAATTCTCATTTCCCGGTAGTATTAGGATATTCTCGGTAATATTGCACATTACAACAAATGAAAATGAATAATATTGCCTAAATAGCTTATCACGTTGTAATATTCACTAAGTAATCTTACACTCATGTTAGTTTCATAACTTTCGCTTGAACTTCGGCAATCTTTATGACAGTGCAAACTTGCCTAATAAAATTGCTTTATTTGCCTAGTCTTATAAATGCATAAATTAATAGGCATTAGTTTATTTAAAAATATGCATTTAGTATAATAGTATATTTAGTATAATTTTTTTCAAAAAACAAACAAATTTAACAAACTAACTATGGTATGTATATGGTATATATACGCTCATGTGGAACATACGTATGCATTCCTTTATGAGCAATTATTAGCAAAAACGTCATAGTTTGGGATTTTCAATGACTTTGAACTATGTTAGCTGGTGACCATTAGCATTGGGGAAGCACTCTTCGCGCGGTTCGACTTCCGATTATAAATGATTAAAGATTTTTGTAGTGATGCTAATGGAATGAGCGGTGGCTGGGAAACTACAGCTAAACGCTCAGATGAGATCAAGCGTGAAAATATTTTGAGCGAAAAAAGCAAACGTCACACTCATATACCTACTTTGGTCGGCGTGTGTATGTGGCTCAGCAATATTGTCTCGTATTAGCCGTTGCTTATCACGTGCGCAATGTTGTAAATATTTATAAACAAGCGCTAGACGCTGATAATATACAACAAACTTAAGTTGTTGTTATTGCAATAAATGATTAGCGATTTTTTAATAATATGAAGGCAAGGTGGAAAAGTAAATTGTTAGGAATTTGTTTTTATTGATAGAGAAATGACCTTACTAATTTTACCAACTACGAAATATGAGTCCACATAAGCAAGGTCGTTGCGATATGACTTTAGGAAGAGTCTTTTCAGAGCTTACTTAAAAATAACATCACAGCTTGACACGACTCACCCGTGATATGTCCAAAACAGGCTATTGAAAAAAGTACGACTACTTCTTCAATCAATTTGCTATAAGCGCCGAAAATCTAACCTAACTCGAGCATAAAGTTGAGAAATGATGTTAAGTCATTTGAGAAGAAAGTGGTGATAACTGTTCAAGGGTAGGTGTCTCTACTTATTAACAAAGTTCAAAACCTTATCCACAGTAGTTTCATTTTAGCGAGTTTGCCACCGTTTGCTTCAATACACTTTAGGCAGAAAATACTCGTTTTTTGTGAATAGTTTTAAAGAGGCTTTTATATAATAAATAAAAAAAACTCTCATTTACGAAACATATATGTACTTTAATAATCAGCGATTCACTTTGAAAATTTTTGGATTCTCTTGATATCGTAGGCGATCGCAATCAAGCTTCTACTAAAAAGTGGTCTAGCGGTGAGGAAAAGTTTTCTGCTTAAAAATATCTCAAGCCGCAAAACCAAAAACTGCTGTAACTGTAGATAGCTACAAATAATAATCGAAGTCCTAGTAAAATTAAAGTTGTGACAAAGTGACGAATTGCGAAAAAGAAGTATTTTTTGTGGATAATGTTCTGAGTGGCGTAAAAATTTAAATTATCATCAAAAATTGTATTCATTCCATCTTATTTTTTTTTTTTAGGAGGGTGGAGTCATGTGTAGAAGTAGGAAAGATCTCTGATCGCCATTCACGAAAGAGATTATTTTACATATGACTCAAGCAGCTCACGACTTTCAGTCTTTGACCAAGTATCCTCTGGGTAGCCTAAGAACATCCGTTTGAAAGCGACTTAAAGTGAGAAGGCGAAATATCCCCTACATAGGGTTGTGCGCTGGGTTTGGGACCCGCCACGCAAAAAAAACACTACCAATGAAAAAAAAATGCATTCCCTCATTACCTAAAAACTGTATCTAAGAAGGAAGTATGAAATTTTAAATCAGTCAACCCAGCAGTATTCTTTTTTTTTTTTTTTTTGTTTTGTGTTTTGAATTCCCTGGACACCGAATCCGATCTCGTAGAGCATCTTCTCAAAAGAATCCTATTATATTTAAGGTAGTAGTCTGGTAACTTGGGTTCAAAAAATCGAAAAATTTTTTTGCTTAATTTGAAAGTAAAATATCTTGAGAATATACTGTAAAAACTTCAGGCATAAACTCGAAATATTTCGGGAGTTGTAATGAGTTTCTTAGAGCGCGTCTCTCTCTCGGAGTTGTTGAACTTTAAATGCGTTTTTCTCAAAACATAGTTTTTTTGGTCGGCCGGGGTCCTAACTTTTTTTCTACTGTACCGATTGCTTTCAAATTTTAACAGGCTATTCCACACACTTATAGTTCTCGTCGAAATTAACGAGAATTTTTTTCCCCCTAACTTTTTATTTTACAACCTTTTCTTTGCTAAAATAAAAGGACTATTTTTTCAGAGTCCGCCATTTTGTTCTTTACTCTTGAAATTTAACTTCAGTAGTTTCGACCAGAATGGCATGTCTATAGATTAAGAATAAGCATGAATATTTGATTTCAGATAACATCAAGAGCAAAAATGACGTGCATTTTTTTGAGGTTCCAACTTCGACTAATAGTAATAAAGTATTGAATTTTTTCAAATAAATTTTTTTTTTTTCAATATGTGTTTTTATTTACATATTGACATACTCTAAATATTCAAGATAATTCAATTTAAATTTTTCTATAAAAAACCACCCTACAAAGAAGTCATGAAAAAAGGCGACTACTACCACTAATCCACTAAGGGATCAAGACATTATTTCACTAACTTTGACTAAGCCAGTTTGGACTCATCCGTACGGATGCTTAACACTGCGCCCTTGTCCACTTCGCCCATTTCCCACTATTTCGTTGTTCTCTGGAAGGAAAGGTGACAAAGCGTAAATTAAAGTAAAAGTTATACAAAGCAGATCTAGATAATTGTAGATGTCGTATGAATGCAGCAGTCTAGGTTAAGTTTTTTGTTCTGCCATCATGGTTAAAAGAAGAAGCATAGTAAACCCTTTTTATGCACTCTAAAATTAGGGCACTTATAAAGCTTTGTTATTAATTTACTATGTCAACCAAAAATGCTTCCAGCTGTCTACTAATGACCTGAAGTCAATTACATCATTGACAAATTCAATGAAAATTAATTATAAATTCACTATAGCTTTGCCATAATTTCTCATCAATATCCTACCCGTTATACTATCACTTACCTACTACTATTACTACCAGTTATCTATCAGAAATACTACTATTTACGTACCCAAATTTCATTTAACAATATTAAAAATCATAAATACGCACGATTTCACTACTTTTAAAACCGTCACTCCACCACATCAAAGAAATAAATCAGCTACAACTTTCTTTAAACACTTCAAAATGAATTGTTTCAAATCAATTGTTTCGCATTTCGTGACAAGGTCATTCATATTTGCATATTTACCTTTCTCTTTTGACTTTTCGGTTGTTTGTTATTTTCATTGGTGTGTTTGTTTTTGTAATTTTTGTTTGTTCGTGCTTGCATTCAACTTGTTCGCTAAATTCGTTTATAGCTTTATTACTTAATTACGGATTTCACACTTTTGACAAGCGTAAAATTAGTAAAACAAACTACAACAATAACAACAACTTCTGTCAACAAGTTATTTTAGCTAGATACGTGCATGTTTAAACCTGCATAGTTGCCACTTTAAATAAAGACACCGATTAAGATCTTTTTATGACCGGAGTCATTTAAGCTATGAAAAGGCAGTCAGTCAATTTACTCCCTCATGAACTGTGTGATATAAGTTATTTCATAAGGCTCTTAATAACTAGACGTCGGCAGAGTGACTTGATGTGCACTTTTTGCAGTTGATTGTCTTCTTATCTAGTCACGTATATTTACAGTCTGATATCTTAAGAAAGTGTGCCTGATTGGCACGATGATGAGGCATAATCATTAATAAGGTTTAAACTCTATTACGAAGGAAGAGTTTAAGGTATTATCGTTTGGAATCTATAATCGTAGCATTCAAAGAGGTTTTCGTTCTGACCAAGTTTGGCACAGAATTTGCCACCTTTTTATGCCTATTTCATAAATTTAAACTACAATGGGCAGAAAAGTGTTCCAGCAAAATCTAGTTTTAGTAGGTTTTGGAGCAGAGTTGTCACCTTTCTTTAGTTATATCATAGTTTGGAACCCAAAACGATACAAAAATGTTCGGAACCTTTCATTTTAATATATTTTAAGAAGAGTTCTCACCTATCTGTAGTTACATTACAATTTGGAACACAAACCGATCGAAACTATTGGAAAAGGCTTCATTTAATTATATTATACAAATGTATAAAATTAAAAATAAAAAATGTGGAAAACAAAATCCTCAATTATGACATATTTCGAGTAAAGTTTCCAACTTTAAAATTTTCAAGACAACACCAAAGAGTTTCACAAATTTTTTAAATTTTATGATTATTCTCATTAATATCTTTGAACCACCTTCTAGTAGCAAATTCCTTTCGGTAAATATTTTCGAAAATATTGAATACTGCTTGTAGAGCTGCCATCTATATAACAAACACATCGTGAAATAAATTTTTTGAAATTTTTCTCATTCTACTTTTGAGCTCTGTTTAGAACCATTTACTTTACCTTACTTTCTTCACCACATACTATACTTTCTTTAAATATTCAGAAATTCTTAAATGAAATTTACTTTCCTATAGAGTGGCCAACTACTTAAAAACCTACAGCTTTGAAATATATTATAAATTATCATTGTTAGTTAACACGACATTAAAGAAAATCAGGAGAAAACAGTTTTTAACTTAGTTAAACTTTAGAATAAAGTTGCCAAATGTTAGAAAATAGTGGAGTTAAGATAAATATTATAAATGCCGAACTTATGGCGTTAAAAAGTGCAGATACGAATTATTACGGTAGTATTTTGTTTAACATTTTATGAACACAACATTGCCACCTCTCTAAAAAGCTGAAATTGAGAAAAGTATTGCAAAATTTTTAACTGTAATGGAAACTAGCTCCTTAGTTTTTGAGATAACGATCTCTCTTTTTTCTTTCTTCTCTCCTCACAAAGTGGTCAATTTTTCGGAGCCAGCGATACTGGACTAGTATATAGTCTGTCATACAAACTAAACGATCGGAATCAAGTGTTTTTTCTTCACGAATTTTCTCATAAATTATTGCTTAAGGCGTTACATGGATTTCCTCGGAGAAAAACTATCCTTTCAACAATTTTTTCCCCATATAAAAAATTAAATATTTAATAAAAAAAAACAAACGAAATTCCGAAATGCCATTGCGACACCATTTCCGTTGACCGCTTGGAAAAACATGCGCCCGTGTTGGCAGGACTACTACTTACAGGATCATCTAAAGTGAAAAATTCGAGTTTTAATTCCAGCATTAATCTAGAACTTGGACGAAGGAAGAAAACTGAAAATTGGATTTTTAGCAGACATTTTTACAAAACAAAAAAAATTTCAGTGAAAATTTCGCCACATTTTGTTTTTTCAAGAAATTACTTCGTCCAAATCTTTAAAAATTGTATCTTAAAGACCTGTACAAAATGGTATGGAGATTGGTTGAATAGTTCTCGTGAAATCTTGCCAAACGACTTCAAAACATACCGTTTCGATAAAAACGCGTTTAAAGACTTACACTTACCCTAGACAGCCTCGAGCGCACAAATTCTCAGGGCTGTAACTCCTGAAACTTATACTCGGACCAACTTGAAATATTCTAGAGATTTTGTAGAATTTAATAACACAATAAAAAAAATCATTTTTTGAAAGCCGCAAACCCATCTAACACTTTAAAGTAAGGCTACAATCATATATTATATATTGTTGAGATCGGATCACTTCAGCACATAGGTATTTAGCTGTCACACAAACTGATCGATCAAAATGGAGTTCTTGTATGAGAAAACTTTTTTGGTTGACAAGATATCTTTACAAATTTTGGTGTAGATTATTTTTCAAGACATCAGTACAATTACCAAATATATTGTTCAGGTCGGACCACTATAGCTTATAGCTGTCATACAAATTTACCGATCATCATCAAGATAGATATATTTATACCTTTTTATGTCATAATAAATGCACCTGTTAAGGGTGCTGTTAGTTGGGCGTAGTCGAAGGTAATATTTTTTTCTTGTTTTTTTTTTGGGGTTTTTTTCTAATTTCGTGTTATTAATGCATTTTATAACTATGCAATGTTGACAACGACGCTTATTGCTGATATAAACATCAGACGGGAGACAATTTATTATTGAAGCTGAATGTATTAAATTAAAAAAAAATGTTTGTTCTCTAAAAATAGTATTTTGTTTTGATATTTTAATTAATGGCTTGATTTAGTGGAAAAATATTTTCAAGTCTACAGTTTTGAACATTTTTATATGTACATTTATTCAATATTTAAGTACATAATTACAGTTAATGGTGGTTATAAATTAATAAAAAAATATTAATAAAAATAAGTCTTATGTGACTTAAAATGATGAAAAATATATGATAAAATGAATATGTGATATAAATTTATAAAAAAAATATTTATTAAATAAATAAATAGGTTATAAATTAATAAAGAAATATTAATAAAATTCACATAACACATATATAAACGAGTATACATAGCTACATAAATATTTACATATCACCCACAAAAAAATATTTATTAACAATTTTTTAATTTCTTTATTGCAGAAAAGCTATTAAGGCACCCTGTCGGTAATTGCTCATTTTACAAGACTTCGCTAATTAAATTATTGAGCGAAAAAAGTGTACGTAACTCACACCGGCACACACACGCCCATATATATATACACAGTCACTCACTAACACGCTGGATGCGCTCGCCAAAAATCGGAGATGCAAAAATGTGTGCCAGTGTCATAAATCAAATTAACACCGACTGCGTTAGCAGTAGCCACAACAACAACAAAAGCCAAACAATCATCAACACAACCGATTGTGACGTCATGTCACACACCAACAATCGCCGTCAACGCTGTGAGTTCACTGCCACAACACGCGTCGCTGCGCGCAAGTCCACGATGACGCTGCCATCGACATCGCTGCCGCTGCTGCTACTCGGCACTACATTGTTGTTGTTGTGCGCATTGAAACCGGCCAATGCAGCCGCCACGGCAACTGCTGGGCCAACCAACAAGAGTGCACGCGAAATAATCAGCAACAGCGGTGTGGAAGAAAAATCACCGAATCCAAAAGCGACTGTAATAGCAGCAACAACAACACATAGAGGTGAGTAGTTAGCGGGTTTGTTTACATTTTTTCATTTTGGGATTCCGACTTTATTCATGCGGTATATTTATACATGCTATTTCGCGTTCTCTACGTGAGCATAAACGCTGAGCCGATCGTCTGACCGCTTTTCCTCCCCCCTCTCACGGTGTCAAGCCAGCAGGGTTTTATAGGCCAATCTGGCTTATAAATTGACATCATTAACTTACAGATTTTTAGCTAAAAATAAAAGCGAAAAAATATGTTTAATTTTGTATTTACATACATTCATATATAATAATTTATACATATGTGCATATGTGCATATATGTATAAATATGCGTGCCTTTGTGATGATTGTTTTGGTTTTACCAAATAACCTTGTATCAGAGATGCTTGCTGACTATTGGGACTGTTGTTCTTTGTGGGTATTTTCCAAATGATCATGTGCTTTAGAACAATATACGTGAATAGCTTGATATTCATATACATATACATACATATATATTTATGTGTCTGCACTGGTATTCACGCAAACAAAGCTTAAGGTTATAAGATGAGTTCCAAAAATAAATCCATTAATGAAGCTTTTATTCTTTGGTGTTAATAATAGTAATTGGCGCTTGCAGGGGAGTTACCATAACTACATACATTTATTACTACATACGTACACATATACACATACATACGAGAAAATACAATTTGTATGAAAAAATAATATTAATGGTAGTTATTGTAGCATTGAAGGCTCCATAAATCAATTAGTATTATAAAACTAGTTGTTAAGTGTCAAATATACATGTTTATTCATAGTTATTGATGATTTATGCAGCTACAAAGTTAATGAAATAATTAATCTAATCTAATCTACAAAAAAATTTTATTCTTTTTATACTCTCGCAACAAAGTTGCTAAAAAGAGTATTATAGTTTTGTTCACATAACGTTTGTTTGTAAGTCCTAAAACTAAAAGAGTCAGATATAGGGTTATATATACCAAAG
>NW_017535241.1:197360-206011 GCF_001853355.1 Bactrocera latifrons
TTCTATTAATTTATATTTGTTTAAAAAAGTATTATTACATATTAGAATAGTTAAAAAATACTAGTTGTTAAACATTTCTTCCGATTTTAAAAACATACTTTAATTGTTTTTACGGACATACGAGAGAGCTTTATAGGAGACGCCACCATTGAACGAAACCCCACATCTCAGAAACGGTCTTGATTTTCCTATGTCACATAGTGCAAAGGGGCGGAATTGAACTACAATCACGCCTACTTTCAAAACAACACTATTTGGAGGTACATTTGATTCTTTAACTTTGCAATTTTTTTGGAATTGCAAGTATCACACGAACATAAAAGAGGTTGTAAAACAAAATAAGTTTTCTAACTATTCAATTAGCGCCCGGATTTCAATTGAATCAGCTCGAATTTGATTCGAATTTCATAGTTGTCGCCAGTTAGTAGGCTAATTATCAATTTATCACCCGTCGTGGAGAAGGACCTGGCTTCACTTGGAATATCTAATTGGCGCCACGTAGCGAAAAGAAGAAACGACAGGCGCACTGTTGTTAACTCGGCTATAATCGCGTAAGCGGTGACTACGCCAGTCAAGAAGAAGAAGAACCCTATAAATCTTTGAAGAGCCATGAAATAAAATCTTAGAATGTATAACGCTTCCGTTGTTGAGCGACACTCTTACCTAGGTCACCCTAGCAGCCAAACATAATGACATTTAATGCAATTAACAACCGAAGCATTCTCCCTACAATTAAAATTATTCATCGACAATCACTTTCATTTCCATAGACAGTCTATTTATAGGGACAGACATGCCGATTCGTTCGTATGTTTGTAAGCGATACTTTCGATTAATTGACCCATAGAGTGACTTGCAAATGAACTGAGCATTCGTTATTATTTGCAAAGGTAACAAATCGTGGAATAAATACTAGTACAAGTATTTATATATATATTAATGAATGTATGTATGTAAATCTTCATGTTATTTGTGAGTATGTATGGACTTATGTTTGTATGTATGCTTCAATGCACAGCTTGAGAACCCTTTTAAGCTCCCGTCACAGCACAGCTGGTCAAAACAATTAAAATTAATTCGAAATTAATTTGTTTAGCATAGTTCAATAGAACAACAACAACAGCTAATAGATATGTTGGCATGCCTATAAATATTTGCTTGCGCAGCTTAGAGCCGCGGGCTAAAGACCTCAGCTATAAAAAGTAATAAGAATAACGAATGAAAAACATATTTATATAGCATTAGAGTGGTTCAAAGCAAATTGAATTTTTTTTAATTTATTTATTTTTTGATATCTTTAATTATTTTTGAATGATGAGCGAGGAAATTTTTGATAGGAACTCAATTTCTTACAAATATAAGAAACGAGATATTTTTTCAAATGTAAAATACTGAGATATAAAACTATCTTGCTGATAATAAAGAAAACAAGAAAAATGTTAACTTCGGCAACACCGAAGCTATAACACCCTTGAAACGTGCTGTATAAAAGAGTATAAAAATATAATTATCTTGATTTTGAAAGGTCAGTTTGTATGACAGCTACATATATGCTACAGTATTCCAATCTATATAATTTCTTGTAAGATTGTGCCTTTGCTTTAAGCAATAATTCGTGCTAAATTTCGTGAAGATATATCGTCAAATAAAAAAGTTTTTCATATGAGGCCTGAATTTTGATCGTACAGTTTGCATGACTGCTATATGGTATATTAGTTCGATCTCAACAGATTTTCTGGAAATTATAGCGTTAATTTGAGTAAGAATTCCTGCCAAATTTCAAGAATATATCTTCTTAAATAAAACAGTTTTTCATACATTTCATTTCATTTGATCGTTCAGTTTGTATGGCAGCTATTTGTTATAGTGGTCCGATATCGGTGGTTTCAACAAATAACCAATTTCTTAAGAAGAAAAGTACGGTTGCAAAGTTTTAAATCGATATCTTAAAAACTGAGGAACTCGAGACTACGCTGTAAGCATCTGGGGTCCCCATTGTATATATAGTGAGGCCACGGAGTCTGTTAAAATTCACGTCAAGCGCAGCCATTATAAATGATGAATATTCCTCTTAGACTTAGCACCTGAACTCTGTTCGGTATCGCAAAGGATGAAAACTAGGCTATGCGTGACTCATTGGCTTACAAGATTAACATAACCTAACCAAATATTGGAAACAATTTGTGAGGTTTTTAGCACAGCTTTTCAAAACATATTGTAAAAAATTTAAGACTTTTTACCCACCCTACTACAAATCTACATATTTTTCATCAATTATAAGCAGTTACATATTTTAATTTTTTTTTTCATACTCACATTAAATACATAAATCAATACGAGCTTCTTGCAATCACTCTGAACTGCCAGTCAGTCTCGTGTCTAAGCAACGCGACACCTTCAATTAAAGCCCGACTGTTAGAGCAAACACACAGCGCTACATACGTACATATGTATATATAAATGAACATTCTTATAGTTAAGGTAGACGCTTATGCAAGCGCCATCTGCTGACTACCGACAGCTGACAACAGCAGCAATGAAGGTTGGCGTAGACAACAACATACATGCAAACAAACAGACATAAATTTAAGTAATGGCAAATATAATTATTTAATAATAAATTTGTAAATATATATGAGGCAAGTTTGTATGCACAACACAATCGAAAATAGTTATAGTGTGGCAGCACACTCCACCCTAAGTGCACATTTTGCCCTTCGCACAGCTCTTCAGCACAGACAATTATGTAGGTTATGCACGCACAGTGGCTGTGAAATGCATAGAAATCATAATTGCCATATTCGCAATAACTGCAAATATGCATACAGGCATACTTTATACACATACAAATATATATACAAACAAATATATACCAACAAATATGCATACATAACCAACAACAAAAATTATGTATAGCCACCAAAATAGGCAGAAATACCCAAAAATCGCAAAAGAGGAGTAAAAAATGTACTTTTAGGCGTTGCCAGTGGCACGTACTTAGCAAATATATAGTTGTATTTATATATTTACAATTCTCTGCATATTTATATGCATATATGTGCTAAGGGAAGCGGTAAATAAAAACATTGGCAGCGAAAAAATCAGCAATCATCGAACAGCATTGTGTGGGCGGCATAAATATTTTGTAGCATTATTCACAAATAATGGCCATATGAGGGCTATAAARTATAAAGCAAAAAAAAAAAAACAAACAATGCGCTGTTGCAGCGAGCAATTACAGGTGTATTTGCACATGCAGGCAGGCATACCGACATATCGATATGTACAATACTTTTTAGCACCTTGTAACGCTAGCGATAGCCGTATCTACCAGCTGTGGCCGCTAATTGTCAGCATGTTGTTGTTGCTGCAGTATTTTTGCTGACCCTCATTTAATTGTCTTTCAATGCGTTGTAGTGCACGTCCGGCCGGTATGCGCAATAACCCAAGCAGCAAAACGGTAGGGAAAGTTAAAATCTTAAAAAGCGACCGGCAGAGTTCGGTTTGCCGACCACATGAGGTGAGTGAGAATATCTGAGGTTTCAGTCCCGCGTTCTTTTATAAATCCGGACTCTCTGAGTCTGATGTCAACTTTTGCGGCCTTACACTTTCCGGCGATGTCCGCTGGCAATATGTGCAGGATGGTATTAAGCGCATGGTTGGAGTGGACCTTAGTAACATGCTGGTGAGCGCCGAACGTTGAACGCTCTCGAGTTTCTTTGCAAGTGTGATCCTTTCTAGGGCTTGACTATGGTATCGTAAAAACTTCCATAAGAACTTCCTATCCAGGATAAACATTAGATATTTCACTGTATCCGCCGGTTGTAGACAGATGTCTGCCATACGCGACACTCCGAACAGGGAATTCCTTAAACTTAATGGCTTCCTTAAGGCATGACACGATAGTATGCAGGGCCGTAGCTGCTGCCTTGTCTTTAGAAAAAGCATGTTGCGCTCCTGATAAATGATCCGTCGAAATGCGCCCTCTGATGTACCAGTCCATCAGTCTCTCTAGAGTCTTTAGTAAGAAGGAGGTTAGGCTGAGGGGCTACTAAACACCGGGAGCGGTGGATGGCTGCAGAGAATAGTTAGAGAAAAAAATCAGCAGAAAATGATTACAGAGCACCGGGACCCCTGAGAACTCCGGACCCGTGAGAAGTTGTCCCCGATATTCCTCTATCTCTATCACTTTCGCCCTCTAAGAA
Organism: Bactrocera latifrons; assembly: GCF_001853355.1. Taxonomy (NCBI): domain Eukaryota; kingdom Metazoa; phylum Arthropoda; class Insecta; order Diptera; family Tephritidae; genus Bactrocera; species Bactrocera latifrons. The sequence continues at coordinate 201,566 of NW_017535241.1, forward strand.
ACCCACAATTACATTTGATTTTCAACAGAAAAATCATTCGCCATAGGCAGGAAGAGGTAGTAATCACACGGTTCGAGGTTTGGACTATAATGTGGATGCATAAGAGCTCTCCAACCTAACTCGCGTAGCTTTTGGCGAGTCACTATACATGCTTATAGTCTGGCATTGCCCTGATAAATCGCAATCCTTTCTCCATTGTCCGAAGCTGACGGCTTCTGAGAGATTTATTTTTTAAGACGAAGCAATTTTTGGTCGTACAAGCCTAAATAGTTGGCAGTAGCGAAGCAGTTCATAAGAGATGTTACCCCATAAATCACACCAAACACCTCCATTTTCCTTTAACATTAACTTAAGTGATTCACTTTCCATCAGCAGTAACCAACCGCCTCAGAAATGGATCGACTTCCTCGTAATTCCTTATCGTATATGAGGATTTTTTAAATTAACTCATCTGGCACTTAAACATCAAGTTTCTTTTTATAATCAAGCTTATTGAAATGATGCAAAATACTTTTTTATGTAAAGTTTATATACTCGACGATTTCCATAATTTTGTCGATATTTTCAACGAATACCGTTCGAGATCACCACATCAAAATTAACCGAACGGAATCGACGGAACCAAAATTTCGCCTGATTGGCTGAACCAAGACTCACATATTTTTAGCGGGCTGGCTTGCTTTTTGGTCTTTATCAAAGGTAAACTGCAAAATTCGGGGTATTTTCTCCTTGCTGATGACCATCATTGCAGCGTGCTCGAACAATAGTGAACCCTTCCCACGACAGTTGGATCTAAGTAACCGAAATGGACCCAGATTTTTATCTCTATCAGAACTGTCAACTCGGCACCATTTCTCGAAATTCCTTCGGGATAATAGTGAGTGTAGCAATTAAGCACTGAAATCTTCGATCGTATTTTTACCACAAAGGCTTTTGGAGGTCTTCCTCTTTCTCTGCTTCGCTAGGTGGCTAATTTGGGAATTATTTCTTTACTTTCATACTGCTAACAGGGGAATAATTCCAACTTATATATATACATAAACAGCTGCTGGTCTCACGTGATTTTTTTGTAAACGCATAACGCAGTGCTACCGCGGCTGCGCACAACATTTTAAGTGGCTTTTTTGCTGCATTTTAGGATCCCACTTCCAAATTGCTACTGTCTTGTTATACCCTGAACATGGTATATTAAGTTTGTCACGAAATTTATAACACCCAGAAGGAAGTATCGGAGACCCTCTAAAGTATATATATAAATGATAAGTATGTCGAGCTGAGCCGATTTAGACATGTACGTCTGTCTTTCTGTATATATACGAACTAGTCCCTCAGTTTTCAAGATATCGCCTTGAAATTTTGCAAACATCATTTTCTCTTCAAGAAGCTGCTCATTGCCGGAACGGCCCATATCAGACCACTATAACATATAGCTGCCATAAAAACTGAACGATCGGAATCAAGTTCTTGTATGGACAACTTTCACATTTGACAAGATATATTCACGAAATTTGTATATATTATTTTCTAAAACAACAATGCAATCTTCAATTTTCAGATCGGTTAATTATAGCATATAGCTGCCATACAAACTGAACACATAGTTACTAACAGAAAATCACCTGTGAAGGGTATTTGGCTTCGGTGCAACCGAAGTTAAAATTTTTTCTTGTTTTATTTGTATTTGGTAATATTAAGTTGTATGCGCTTCGTTGATCGTGTGACAGATTAATGGCCGAAGACATATGTAAGCTTCAGCTGTGATTGTAATCAGTTGTGAGGCTATGAAACGGCACGTCGCCGCCCAAAAACTTTGCTCAGCGCGTTAACGAACTTGTGAAAACTTGTATATTTATGAGGCACATAGTGTGTGTATGTGTGTATGTGCATATGTGCGTATGCATATTAGTAAGCACATAAATTTAGACGTGAATACGCTTTAGTACTTTGGCGAAGAATGAAAAAAAGTGATAATTTTGTAAATTAAATACATAGTTAATATGCATGAAACGCAGGCAAACCAAGCAGAACTTAAAATCAAAACAAAACAGATGACGATAAGTGGCAGTTTAATGCGAATAATTGCTTTGAACTTTTTTGTTGATTTTTATGAACTTAAATTTCATGTAAATAAAGACATTTAGCGGGGTAAATTAAGGCTCAAAGTTAGTACTTGAAGTCATAAAATATTAACAAAAAAATGCTGCAATTATATCAAGCTCAGAAAGTGCAAATATTTTCAATTATACCAAAAATAAATTTTAAAATGTTCTTTTTTGAATATATATATTTTTTTTTTATTGCATATTGTCCCTTTGATAAAATTTTCTATATTTATGCAATTATAATAAGAAAGCACAACTAATGGAAATTTTTTAAAGAAAAAAACACAGTAACTACAAATTTAATATCATTCGAAAGAAATTTCTTTGTAATTTATTTTTTGAATTATCTCTTTCAAATGCGGCTACGCCTCAGATGGTTCATTGGTTGAGTCCGAATTTCGTTGACTCGTTCGAACATTTCGACTGGTAACTGGCGAATGCCACGCGAGATGCTTTGCTTCAAGGTCTGAATCGAGACGGTATTGGCCGCATAGACTTTAAAGTTTAGATATCGCCACAGGAAGGAGTCTAACGATGTGGTATCATACGATCTTGGTGACCAACCGAGAAATTATCTGCTCAATAAATCCATTAATTGAAGCGATGTGTGGGAAGGAACGCCGTCTTTTTGAAACCAAATGTCGTCGTGATCACGAGCTTCAATTTTAGGTATCAAATAGTCGGTTATCATGGCGCGAAAACGATTTCCATTGACGGCTATGTTCTCCCTGGCATTATTTTTGAAGAAATATGAACCGATGAATCTGCGCACCGACAACCCACACCAAACCGTTGTTATTTCTAGATGAAATGGCAGCTCTTGAATCTCTTCAGGCGGCTCTTCGTTCCAAATGCGGCAATTTTTCTCGTTTACATACCTATTGAGCCAGAAATCGGCCTCATCGCTGAACAAAATTTGGCACGACAACCTCGGCTTTTCTTAGAACTTTTCAAGAGCCCATACAGCAAAACGATGCTGCTTCGGAAGGTCGAGGGGCTTCAGTTCTTGCACAAGCTATATTTTCCACGCTTTCAATTTAAGATTTCGACGTAAAATCCGCCAAGTCATTGCAAACATCAGTCCGAGTTGCTGAGTACGACATCGAATCGACTATCCACGGTCTTTGCGTACACTCTCAGCTGCGGCTGCTATATTTCCTTCACGTGGTCTATTCGATGGAATATTATTCAATAATAAATGCTGGGTCTCAAGATGCTGATGCGAATAGGTATATGGCGGTTAGGGGTGGCATTGAACCGATGTTATCCATTTTTGACACAATGGCACATTATTAACGGGGACAGTTTTTCTTAAATTTCAATGACATATCTCACATATTGAACGGTATTTTAAATGACAAGCTAATTGGACGCTGGGACTCATATATTCTGTATCGGTAGACTTGAAGAGTTATGATATCATTACGACAATTTCTAGTCGTGCGACAATATACCTTAAATACACTATATCCGCATAGCTATATCGTTTCGTTTTATTAGGTCGTTGAAGCAAAAGTCGACGGAACTCACTTGGATAGAAATTTATCCTTTGTGATAACCAAAAACTCTTTCAAGTGCATCAACTCATTGATCGACGAAACGCTTTAAACTTACCACAAATTTATTAAGGAAGCAAATATCAATCGCAGCAACTTGGCTAGGTTTTCCAAAGGTCTGTCCACCAAGATATTTACATCTCAGTTTGGCAAAATCCGAGCAATAGCAGAAAAAGCGACTAGATGATTTCATCTCGAATTCCTCCATGCGGTTTTGTAAAGAGATGTTCGACAATATATTTAGCTCCAGTCAGAACATATACAATATTATGAGATTGACTTTGCTAAGTGGAAGTAGTTCGGAGAACCTCTTACGTTACACTTCGGGTCAGAAGGATCTTGCAGTCGTGAAAGCTTTGGTACCTGCCAAGCTCGTCGGTAGACTTAAAGTGAACCCATGTTGTTAGTGACGAACAATTAAGACTAATGATAGCTAAAACGCAGCCGCTTGTGGGCAGCGTTAAATGCCACCTTCGAGAAGCTCATCTACTCAACCAAATTTATTAAAATTTCAACTATATCTACATACGTTCCATAAAATAAATATTAAAGAGCAAATTTATAGATAAAAAATAATTTATTATTTATTATTATTCTGCTACGAAAACAAGTTCTTTGAAGGTCTTTCGGAGAAAAAAAATTTCTACTTCTTCAAACAATAACGTCGAAGAAATGTAAATAAGTTGAATACCAGGCTTGGAATAGGATATTCTTGCAAATATAAATTTTTTCGATATCAAGATATAAGGTTGTCAGATATTGTCCTTCCGTTTTTTTTTTTTTTTTTT
>NW_017535241.1:206261-207998 GCF_001853355.1 Bactrocera latifrons
TAATGCTTTATAAAAAGTGTTACACTGATCGGATTTAGTTCTAATATGCGCCGTTTCGATCGATAATCTGTTTACATCTAGACGGCAACTTCATAATTTCGGCGTTAGTCAACTCCATGTCCTTTTGTAGGTTATGTCGAGACCTTTCAAAAATGTATAATATTGCCAGATACGAGTTCTGTAGCGCATTTCAGAAGACAAAATGGCGGAAGGGAGATATTTGACAACCTAATATATCTTCAGTGCTGCCAACCTATCTATATATGTATATATATCTATAATATATATTATTAAGCGAGTTGCGCGTTCGTTTCGTCAATTTCACAAGCTACGAAATATTTATACTGCGAATATAATTTTTTCCATATAACCCATTCAGTGATGCCAACTTATATTCAGATGTGACTAAACGAGTTAAGCGTTCGTTTCGCCAAATACTTAAATGTTGTTAAACTGAATTCCAATTGAATGAATAACGAAACGACAAGCTGTATGTGATCATCGCGTCGAATGCTTTGCATATTCTCTTTCAGTCTAAATTAATTCTTATTCTTCTTTAGTCTTTTCGAACTTTACCTTTACTATCCTATAGGTTATTCATGCAAAAAATTACAAATTCAGAAAATCATTTAATGTGAATCCGCCTGTGGGTGATCAATGATTTATTTTCTAACAAAAATGAAAAACCCAATTCAATCTGGAAATTGGCAATTGGCAGAGATCACGTTGAGATTTTTATGCAATTTTTCTTGCTAACTTTAGCATTTTTATGACTAAAATGTACTCGTATGAGGCATGCATGCATGCTGCACGTGGCAGCATCAGTGAGCCAGTCCAAATGCCTTGAACTGCATGTCAAGCATATATACATACATACATATGTGCATATCGTATTAGCTAATGAGTCTTTAATTAAATTAAAGCCATTAAACACCGTCAAACTGCTGGCGCATTTAACCGCCCACAAAAGCATTAACGAGAGCGGCGCATGCGCTAAGTGCCGACGCTGTTAATTTGCAGCCACAACAAGTTCACGATATTATCTACAATACACATTAGCGCTGATAGTTTCATTAAGCGTGCACCGCAGACAATATGAGCCCGCGGAGGGAGGAAGTGAAACGCTTTTGTTAAAGCCAATCAAGCTTGAAAAGCTGCGCGCCGACGATTACTAGCGCAGGAAAACCCGTTTCGGGGTAGTCATCAATCGAACGAAAGTCCGTTTGACGAGCACATGTAAACAGTTCCGGGAGCATGTATGTTTATTATTTGCATGCACTGTTTGGTGCTGACGTCACAAACCCCCAAAGCGGTGGTGGCGGCTACGTGCGCGCCGTCACTTAAATCACCTAGCTGATATACAGTTGATTTGTTTATAAGTTTAGCTATATTTTAGTGTTCTGTTTTTGCATTCTGTGTTAAGCATCCCTCTTGCAGCGCCACGCGCATACATAGAAGTTCCGTTTAGACGCTTTTAGTCGTCCAATTGTTTGCGTAATAAAGAACAAATGGCGCAAAGCAGCTGAAGATTTATGACCCCAACCACTTCAGTCCAGCAAATTAATTGTTAAGTATTGTGTTGTTTGGAGTGACTATTAGTAAATTATGTTCTTTTTCGTAATTTATTGCAGTAGAAGTTTCTAAATTGTACAAAATATTTTAGTTTTTTCAACATTTTGAAGAATTTTTTATAACTTTTAATTTAAAAAAAAAATATCAGGATGTAGGTCTACTGGA